>NW_006922138.1:1544600-1546303 GCF_000298275.1 Orycteropus afer afer
GACTCATTGGCAGTGGCTTTTGGTTGACGGGTGGCCCCAGCAGAAGTCCTCAGCTCTAGGACCAAAGGATTCATCAGCAACCTCAAGCTAATTGCTTTGGGGAGGAACACTGCCTTTTCAGGGTTTTATCTTGTACTTCTGTCTTTTTACGGTTACCTCTGAATGTTTTTAGCACCAACTAACTCAAGAGCTGTGTCACCAAACACGCTAGCCTCCCCTGTGCCAGCTTGTTTCACTGTCCTGTAAACTAAGGATGTTAGGAATCCTTGGGTGATATTCGGCTGCTAACCCACAGGTTGGAGGCTTGAGTTCACCCAGAGAGGTCTCAGAAGGAAGGCCTTCCAAAGCATCAGCCATTGGAAACCTAACGGAGCACAGTTTGCTCTGACACACATGGGCTCACCGTGCATCTTTGTCGATTCAGGAGCCGTGGGCAGATTCAGGGTGGAGAGCACCCAGAACAGCTCACAGCCCAAAGAAAGCTCCCCAGGTACCGCTGCTACTGCTTTTTGAAACACTTCCTTAAACGTTTCACGTTCATTGGGTACTGATGCTACTCTTGAAATTCTTCAGGAATGCTCTCAGTAACATTAGTGCATTGATTCAGGATATAAGCACACTGTGAAAATGGAATGGGAATATAGATCCATTCACTAAATAACAGTGTTGAACAGAAGATGTGTAGGGCTGAAGCAGAGAATCCCAGTTGACCTGTGTTATTCTAACTGTGCAAAGACACTCGATTGTGTGGATCGTAACAGATTAGGATAACATTGTGAAGGAAGGGAATTCCAGAACACTTAATTGTGCTCATGGGGAGCCCGTACATAGGCCAAGAAAGAGGTAGTAATTCAGACAGAATAAGGGGATACCACGTGGTTTAAAATCAGGAAAGTCAGGGTGGTATCCTTTCAGCATTGTGGTGTAGTGAATTACATGGTATGACTTTTCTAGCCATTGTTCTTGTAACTCCCACTTTGCCATCAGCAACTGAGTAGCTGCTTGCTAAAGTCATCCACCTCGGGCAGCATGAAGTAATCTTCTGGGAAAGTACACTCTCTCTCAGATTGTACAACTCTGATGTTGGGATTGGTTGGTTCTGTCACTCTGCCAGGCTCAAAATGAGCTTTTCTAGAGGCAGAAGGAATCTCTGCCTCCCAGCTGAGAGACAGACTGCCAGCTGAGAGAGACTGAGCATGTTCCTGAACTTGAATTGAAGACTGTTGCTTCCTAATAAACCCCATAATCTGTGTGTCCACTGCAGTAAATTATCAAGCCCGGCAGAGAGGTGGTGGGTGCCATGGGAGGGATGGTTGGTGTCAAAGTTGGTAAGAGGGCTGGAGGGTGGTGGCATGTCTGGCCTCATGGAAACAGGCCTTGGACTTCTGATGGTGATTCTCTCTTCCTCTTATGGGGTTAAAGGAGGTCGGAAGGTGCCTCCTTCATGCTCCTTTAGCAAGCATACGTACTCAGTCTGGATGCTGAGCACATAATCCCAGAAGCTGGACTATATGAAGAACAAAGTATCAGGATTGGAGGGAGACTCATTAATAACCTGCTAGATGCAGACAATACAACCTTGCTCGCTGAAAGTGAAGAGGACTGGAAGCACTTACTGATGAAGATCAAAGACTACAGCCTTCAGGATTCATTACACCTCAATATAAAAGAAAATAAAAACCTCACAACTGGACCAATAAGCA
>NW_006922138.1:1547338-1548534 GCF_000298275.1 Orycteropus afer afer
CTACAAGAGTGGCTCAAACAGCAGTGATCGGGAGGCTGGCGCGAGGCTGGGCAGTGTTTCGTTCTGTTGTGCATGGAGTCACTGTGGGCTAGAATCAACGTGACAGCACCCAACAACATCACTATTTTTCAATCTTTCACATCAAGTGGAACCAGGAGTCCCCACTGTCTGTCAGCCACACAGCCCGGCTTCTGCCTCAGGCTCCATCTAGGAGCAGCAGGAGCACAACCTTAAGAGGCGGTGTTCATCCTTCATGACAAACGCAAGATGGGGGAGATGTGATGCCAGTCACGACAGTCAGGAGATTTTGCTTGGAACCCTAGGGAGGAGCACCAACATAGGTTCAGATGGGGGTGAGAAGGAAAAAAGGCACCTGATTTTATAGTCTGTGTTATGGATTGACTCGTGTCCCCAAAAGCTGTGTGTTGGAATCCTAGCCCCTGTATCTGTGGATGCAATCCCATCCGGAAGTAGATTTTTCTTTAGACCAGTGTGGGGTGTGTCTGAAATGAATCACTTCTGAGATATAAAAAGCCACAGAAGCAAGCAAGCATGATAGGAGGGAGATGCCATGTGGAATTGCCAGGAACGCCGAGGAGAACCCAGCGAAGCCGAGATGGGGGGTTCCTTCAGATGGGCAGTGAGAGCTGAAGCCCTGGATTCGGATTCGGGCCTCCTAAACTGTGAGGAGACACGTGCCCAGCCACCAAAGCCTCCCGCTGGTGGTATTTCTATTACAGCAGCACTAGAAAGATAAGGCCTTCAGCCATTTTCTCTGATTGATTTTCAAAATTCTGAACACCTAGCAAGGACACATACCCCTTATCTTAGTTCCCTAGAGGTTCCATAACAAAATACCACAGGGGGGGCTGGCTTTAAAGAACAGAGACGTGTATTCTCACTGCTCTGGAGGATGTTGTTGTTGTTGTTAGGTGGCATCGAGTCAACTCTGACTCATAGCGACCCCGTGGACAGCAGAACCAAACGCTGCCTGGTCCTGCACTGTCCTCACAAACCTTCCTGTACTTGAGCCTATCATTGCTGTTACTGTGCCAGTCTGTCTTGCTGGGTCTTCGATTTTTCACTTACCCTCTACTTTAGCAAGCAGTAGCTTTCTGGAAGATAGGAATCCAAGTTCAGGATATTAGCACGTGTTCTGTCAGCTCAAGAGGAAGACCCCTCCTTGTCTCCTTCAG
>NW_006922138.1:1549289-1551121 GCF_000298275.1 Orycteropus afer afer
GCACACGGTCCAGACCTTTGCTTTTCTCTCTGCTGAAAACGATGGGCCAGGACTGCAGGTCTGAATGTCTCCATGAACAACCTACCCATGAGATCAGAAGGACTACATGGTGCCTGGCTCCCATTACTGAACATTTGATCAAGGAATCAACAGATAGGCTGATCAAAAGGGGAAATGAAGGGAACAGAAATCAGAATTTGTACAGAATCCAGACTTACTGGACCTGTTTAGACTGGAAGAACCCCCGAATCTGTGGCTCTGAGAAAATCTTCCAACCATGAGCCAAGGTTGTCCCCTGAAGTCAGCTGTGTAGCTGCACTGGAAGACAATGTTCACTGTATTGAGCTCTGTTAAGGAATCATCTCCCCACGATCAGATCGTCAACAGGAACTCTAAAGTGCAGATGAGAAGTCTGTGGGCAGGGAGCCTATGTCAGTAGATGAAACAATATGGGGAAAAATAGCAAATGGTGACCCACATGGGGAATGGAACCCGTGTGACTGACTGTACATGTGGAAACTGTGCCTGAGCTATGTTTTCTTTGTATATCTTCACCAAAATTAAAATTAAGAAGAAAAAGGGAAATGAAAGCCAGATGCCTGCAAAACTCCCAGCCATTGATTTTCCTGCAAAACCGCAGCCCCGGGCAGAGAGACATCTGTGGCTGTGGTTTCATGCAGCTGCCCAGCAGTTGTCAGGCTGCAGGAGAGGCCATCCATGGGACATGAACATCCTTGGTGTGAAGACCCCAGACCTCAGCTGCAGCCAAACCCATCTTTCTCAGTCCTACAGAGAATGCAGCTGCCCCCACTTGGGATATGAGCCCTTCTCCAGGCTGAAAGGAACAGATTCTGAAGTAAGTTTGTGTTGTGGACTGAACATGTCCCCAACATATGGTTGGTATCTGACCCCTATACCTGTGGATATAATCCACTGGGAAATAAGATTTCCTTTGGTGTGTTAACAAGAACATATCAGTATAGCTTGACCCCAAACCTAACCACTTCAGAGATAGAAGGAGCAGCATGGACAGACAGCAGAAATGGTGACAACAGATGCCATGTGGAGATTGCCAAGGACCCCAGGTGCACTGGGGCCACAGATACTGCAAGCAATATGGACCTTCCCCTGAGCTGACAGAGAGCCTGCCCCATAGCCGCCATCCTGAATTGAGACTTCTAGGCCTCCTGAACTGTGAGAAAGAAAACATCTGTTCTTTACAGCCACCCACTTGTAGTGTTTCTGTTACAGTGGCCCTAGGTGATGAAGACAATTGCCACATAGTGACAGCAGCTCTCAGTGATGAAGACAGTTGCCATGTGGTGACAGCGACCCTGGATGATGAAGATAATTGCCACATGGTGACAGCGGCCCTCGGTGATGAAGACAATTGTCACATGGTGACAGTGGCCCTCGATGGTGAGGACAATTGCCACATGGTAACAGCGGCCCCTAGGTGATGAAGACAATTGTCACATGGTGGTGGTGGTGAAGACAATTGCCACATGGTGACAGTGGCCCTCAGTGGTGAGGACAATTGTCACATGGTTACAGCGGCCCTCAGTGGCAAGGACAGTTGCCACATGGCAACAGCGGCCCTCGGTGGTGAAGACAGTTGCCACATGGTGACAGCGACCCTAGGTGATGAAGACAAGTGCCACATGGTGATTTCTGGCTGAGCCCTGCAGAGCGTCTTTCCCAAATGAGAATTGTCTCAGCCCCCTCTCTCTTTCCTCTGGGTTTTCCTGTGATTGTTTTGCTGTGACCTCCTCTTGAGATTTTCCCACCCCTGGTGGGTTTACTTCATCTTTGTATGACGAGTTTGTTTTTTT
>NW_006922138.1:1552186-1553228 GCF_000298275.1 Orycteropus afer afer
AATTTGAAACTTGCATTTTCCCCTGTTTGGTCAGGATTCTCATATAGAATCTTTGATCAAAACATTCGGTAATGGCAGCTGGGCATCATTCAGCTCTTCTGGTCTCATGGCGAAGGAGGCTGCTGATCGCAGAGGCAGTTACCCACACGGTCCATACCCTCCTCCTGTTCCTTACGCTTCTTCCTCTGTTGCTCCAGGTGAACAGAGATTAGTTGTGCCTTGGAAGGCCACTTGCAACCTTTTAAGATCCTGGGCTCTACGCAAAGAAGTACAAAGTAGAACAAGATCACTAAGCATGTTATTGGGCCATTTAACGGGGATGTCTCATAAATCCAGGAACCTAAACCTCCAAACCAAAGAATCAAATCCCATGTGGTGCTTGGTTATACATAAGCAGCCTCCTATGACAAATTTTTCCACCACTCATCTGTCAGTTTGTCATGTGGTGGTGCCTTGTGTGTTGCTGTGAGGCTTGCAGCAGCCTGTGCCACCAGCAGGGTCAACCGTGGTAGACAGGTTTCAGAAGAGATTCCAGACTAAAAGAGACTGAGAAGAAGGAAGGGGCCATCCACTTCTCAAACAACAGGCCAGTGAAAATCTTATGAATGCACCGGAAACATTATCTGCTATAATGGCAGAAAAACTCAAAATGGGAAGAAACAGCTGCAAATGTCCATTAATAATTGTCATGTGAAATGTACAAAGTATGAATCTAGGAAAATAGGAAGCTGTCAAAAATGAAATGGAATGCATAAAGAACAATATCCTAGGCATTAGTGAGCTCAAATGGACTGTTGTTATTTCTTGGTAGGTGCCGTCAAGTCAGCTCTGACTCTTAGTATTCCTGTGTAACCCAGAATGAAACACTGACCCGTCCTGTGTCAGCCCCACAGTATTTGCTATACCAAAACCCATCATTGCAGCCACTGTGTCAGTCCAGCTCATTGAGGGTCTTCCCCTTTTTCATTGACCCTCTGCTTTACTAAGCATTATATCCTTCTCCAGGGAATGGTCCCTTTTTATATGACCAAAGTAGGTCAAA
>NW_006922138.1:1569643-1573621 GCF_000298275.1 Orycteropus afer afer
GCATTTTCTTGATGCTCCAGTTTCTCCACCTGAAAAACCAAGATGTATTTCATGCAAGGAATCTTTTACAAACTAAATACTGCAATATGAAGATTGCGTCCATTCCAAGATGGAAGAAACAAGCCGCACCGTGAGCTTTAGCTTTGGAGAGTTGGCTTTTCAGCACAGACATCCTCCTCCTTCTGCAGCCATTCGCTCTGGTCAGCTCATTCCAGTAAAATGCTATATGACTGTTTAGCTCTCTGCAAAGCACTGTAACTTAAGAGCAGCTGTGGCACAAACCACAGTGTCCTCTGTGTGAGTGCATGTCCCATGTGTGTGGCATTCTTCTTGTATTTGAGAACTTCATGGTACTCAGATTACTGTCCTTGGTTGGCTATTTCTTTGTCTTCCGCCAGCTTTGGATTGGAAAGAAAGCAGCCGGGGAATTGATACCGTGTCATTGATACCGTGTCATTGTGTGCTTCTCTATAGCCATACTGAAGCCCTCCAGTGGCTTGTGTTGACACACAGCCCTGTGGTGCCTACGAGCTAGTCTGGACAGTGAGTCCTCAAATGTCCCGGCTTGTAAGAGGACACTGTGGGAGAGGACAGTGAGTTACTGACATATGACGCCTTTGCTCCAAGCCAGCTTCGACGATGACGCAGGTTCTGTGGAACTGTCTCACTGATCTAGTGCAATTTACACAGAGCTGGGACTTCCTGTGTGTACTTGGCAAGGTAGCGTGGTAGTTTAGTATCATGGTCCAGCCACTCCCACTGTTCAGTTGCTCATATGGTACTTTCCTTTAAATCCTGCAGCCTTCTACCCCAGGGCCATTAATTGGCCATGGCCTGAGGATCACAGAGGTCCAGGTGAGCACTGGTAATCAGTAGTCACATCGCTCATCTTCACTATCCTTCTTCACTTTCCTGCTCCCAAATCCCAGTGTCCCCACTGAGATGAGGGTAGCTATTGGGGATGCAACAGGGAAATGGGGATGGGCTAAGACCCTCCCTGGGTGAACCTCAACCGTTTGCTGCCTATACAACCTACCTTCCTGAGTCCTCCAAAAAAAAAAAAAAAAAGGCCTAGCAGTCTCCTTCCGAAAATCAGCTGGTGAAAATCCCACGGCTCATGTGGTGTGAGCCACAGCCAGTCATGAGCATGGGGTAGGACTGCGCAGCATTTCCCACTGTTGTCTGTGGGGTAACCAAATGTTTCAGTTACCTAGTGTGTCTAGTGCTGCGGTAACAAAAATAACACTGGCTGGTGGCTTGCACAAACGGAAATTCATCCTCTTATGGTTTAGGAAGCTCAAAGTCTGAATTCAGGGCTATGGGGAAGGCTTTCTCTTTGTCATCTCTGAGCTGAAAGTCTTGTCATCAGTCTTCTCCTGGGTCTAGGAGGTTCTCAGCACATGGACCTCAAGTCCCAAGGATGCACTGCACTCCCAGCCCTTCTTCCTTGTGGTAGTAAGTTCCCCTCTGCTCACTTCTCTGTCCTTTTATTTTTATACCTTGTGAGATAAAAGGTGATGCAGGCCATTCCCCAAGGGGACTCCCCTTAAGTCAGATCAGGGCTGTGACCTGAGTAAGGGTGTGGCATCCCACTGTAATCCCCTTACAGCTGATTGGTTGATTACATCAGATCACATCATGGGGATGATTACATCATTTATTAAGTAACTGCCAAACTACTGAGAAGCATGGCCCAGCCAAGTGGACACACATTTTGGGGAAAACAGTTCAATCCATGACAGCGTGTATTGGGGCCAACTTGATGGCAGCTAACAACAACAGCACAATGGGATGGCAGCCTCCCAACTGCACAACTTCCCCTCCCCCACTCTTTTTCTCGTCTCTGCCTGCCCCTCTCTGTTTCTGCTTTCCTCCACTTCCCATCCGCTTCCCATCCCACTGGCTTCAGCTGAGGTGCCATCACAGGGAAGCCACCTCAAAGAAGAAGAGCAGTTGGCAGCAGAACTAGCAGCCGGCCCCAGTGCTGAGGAGACTGCCTGCAGACCCCCCGCTACCGCTGCCCACTGCATCAGAGTCCACTTCTCTGCCACTGCCAGTGGCCCCGGTGCTCTGTGAGACAGGAGGGGCCCAAGAACAGTGCCTCTCAGAGGCAGATTCCCAGGCCTTTGTCCCGAGACCCCTTTGGGTGGTCTCAACCTCCAGTCTGTCAGCAGCCGTGCCCTTCACTGTCTGCACTGCTCAGGAGCTCCCATAGAAAAAGAAGACCAGACCTTCACCACTTCCCAGAGGGGCCTTCAGTTTGCATCTCCACCCCGACCCAGCATGCACACAGCCAGCTTGAGTCAGCGACTGGCCAACTAGCCACTCTGTACATTAGCACGGGAGGTCAGGTTAGGTAGCTATTAGATGCATGTCTGAGCCATCTGTCTTAGTTTTCTTATGATGCTATAAGAGAAATGCTGCAAGTGGATGGCTTTAACAAACAGAAATTTATTTTCATACAGCTTAGGAGGCCAGGAATCTTCATTTAGAGTGCCAGCTCTAGAGGAAGACTAGGGTAGAAGTGCACTTCAGAGTGGAGGCCCCTTGACCTTGGGCTTCAGTTCGTCCTTCCAGGCCCACTGGGGCGAGCTGGAGGCTTCTCCTGGCTCACATCTGCAGGAGCCTATGAACTCAAGATTGGGAGCCCGTAGAACAGGCTGCTGGCTGCTGAGGCTGATGAAGCCAGAACTGGCCGGTAAAATGGCAGATTGTTGGCCCACAGGCTGCAAAGGCAACAATCCCAAGATTGGCAGGCAACGATGCAGGCCACTGGTTCAAGTCCAGGAACTGGAGATGATGGTGGGCCAACTGCAGATCCGAAATGAACCAAAAGCCAGAGACCTTTCCCACAACTTCCCCACACACACTGGAAGCAACCCACACCCCGAAGGCAGCTCCCCTTCACTGGATTAGCTGCTGACAGCAGATCGCACATGGAACTGATTGCACCACGTCCAATGTCATCTTGGGAAGTAACTACATCATAGGTGCTGAGCTGCTCAAAATTGTGGCCCAGCCACGCTGCCACATAACTGCCCCAGCACCCGCTAACCCAGGGCACTTAGAGCTCATTCTGCACTAAATTATGTCCCCCAAAAATGTTTGTTGTCAAACCTGTAGTTATAATCCCATTTGAGAATGAGTTTTCTTTGTTAATACTAATGAGCCAGTATTGGTGAAGGATATGTCTGAAGTGAATCTGTTTTGAGACACCAAGGATCAGGGATAAGGAAAGACAGATCCATGCCACATGGAGATCAACAAGGAACTAAGGAAACTGGAAAGAGACAAAGACCTTCTTCCCCAAAGCCGACAGAGAGAAAAAGCCTTCCCCTAGAGCTGGTGTCCTGTATTCAGACTTCCAGCTTCTTAAACTTTGAGAAAATAAATTTCTGTTCATGGAAGCCACCCCCTTGTGGCATTTCTATGGTATGGATTGAGTTGTGCCCCAAAAAGTACGTGTGGGAGTCCTGACCCCTCTGTGGATGGAACAGCTGTAGATTACAGCACTAGGTAGCTAAGACAGAGCCTATGAACATGTGGATCTGTTTATCTCTTGGTACATACATCTGTAGCAGAATTAATACTACTCATACCAAGCAGCTAGGACATGATCATCATCGATAGACCTCTGTACGCACCTGCCAGATAGATGTGAGCTCAGCTGCACTCATACAAAAATCGTACAAAGCAACACCAAGCCACCTTCCAGGCCTTCCACGTGGTAGGAAAGGTTAGTGGACCCTGTGAGCTAGTGGGGGCATCACCTTCATGGCAGCCCCTTATGTTTGGGGCAGGACTCTGCTGAGCAGAACCCTGAGAGCAAAGAAGTCCTGAGCCCAGGACGACCCGACCCTGAGGCTTCATCTCTTGGAGCCTCGCAGACAGGGATCTGTGCTCTTATGTCCTTTAACTCAACTCACTACCATCAAGTCGATTCCAACTCGTAGCAACCCCCGTTGAATTTCTGAGGCA
>NW_006922138.1:1574906-1576841 GCF_000298275.1 Orycteropus afer afer
GGTTGCCTGAGTGTCCATTGACATCATTCCCAGAAAGACGAAGAGTCTACAAGTTCATGTGAAGTGCATTCTAAAGAAACAGTGGGGGAGGGAAGACCTTCCCCTGTTTTCACCTGGGCACTTGACCCTTTCATTTTTCCTTTGTACTTGGTCTTACAATGGTAAAGAACGGTTTCTGTTGTCCAATAACACTTCTGCTTTCAAAGAGAAACCACAGGAAAAGCTTTCGGTCTCAGTAGCTGCAATGAGACGTTCCTTGCTGGGTAGTGCTGGTCTACCCTTAGACCATCCCTCCTTTCTTTTGCTATATTGTAAGGTCCTCAGTGACCATAGGTCTTGCTGGAGTGGCTTGGTTGTCCACCTAGATAGTTTCACACATGGTGGCTGAAATTCACCCTGCCTGAGGCCAGCCCACCACTTTGCAGACTTGGGCACCTCATTTTCAGCCCTAGGTATTGTTTCACTGCAGCGGCCAGTGCAGTCCTGCCCTATAGCAGATAACAGTGCATGGCAGCACATGGGTGGACAGAGGAAGAGAACAGTGTAGGATGAATACAGGAGGCCTGGATGGTGCGAGCAGAAAAGACGCCAGGTGCTAACTGAACGGTTGGAGGTTCAGGTTCATCCAGAGGCATCTCAGATGAAAGGCCTGGAAATCGGCTTCTGCAAAGTCAGCCATTGAAGACCCCATGGGGCACAGTTCTACTGTGACACATGTGTGGTTGCCAAGAGTTGGAGCTGACTTGAGGGCACATGGTAAGGATGAAGACTCCACAGAGCACGTTGCCAAGAGTAGGAGTCGACTTGAGGGCACATGGTAGGAATGAATAAAGGAACTATCCTGAGCACCGCAGTGAAAAGAACTCTCAGGGGATGTCAGAAGGGGTGTGGCCTACTGCAGGCCCCACGGAGGAAAAGTGTAAATGCAGAAAACCATAAATGCAGTGTGGAGGCAGACATGGTTCTCATGGGGAAGGAAAAGTATCGGCCCACTCCGTTTGGTCTTCCCTTTCAACGTCCCCTTCCTAGAAGACATTTTGGCAAGGATGGCATGATCCACAGGTGAGCATCAGTGCTGTGGGAGGAATCAATTTCCCCAAGAAGAAATGTGAAGTCCTAGCCCCTGGGCCCGTGACAAGGACCTTGTTTGGAGAATAGCAGTGTCTCAGTCCTCTAGCGCTGCTTTAACAGAGATATTGCAGGTGGATGGCTTTAACAAATGAGTTTATTCTCTTACAGTTTAGGAGGCTCTCCCTCTCCAAACTGCCTGCTGCCAACTAGAAATCCAACGTCAGAGTGCTGGCTCTAGGGGCTGGGTGAAGGCCCCTTGACCTTGGGATTCAACTCTGCATCTTGTTCCAGGCCCACTGGAGTTGGAGGCTGCTTCTGACTCATGCAGCTGCTGGCTACTGAGGCTGATGAGCCCAAGAGCAGCAGGTAAATGGCACAATCTCAGGATCAGCAGGCGACACAGTGGGCCACTGGTTCAAAACTAGTAACTGGAGATGAAGATGCAACCAAATGCAGCATTCAGATGTGCCAAAAAGCTAGAGGCCTTTCTCAAATCTTCTCCTTATGAACTGGATGCAGGCCACACCCGCAAAGGCTTCTGCTTGGCTGCTCACGGCAGATCCTACCGGGAGGTGATCACGGTCTCATCCTGGGCAATTCTACCGGGAGGTGATCACGGTCTCATCCTGGGCAACGACTGTACCAGCCGCCAAGCTACTCACAGTCACAGCCCAGCCACGCGGACACACAACTGTCACCTTAACCGTAAGGGGTTTTCCTTTGTATCAGTGCAAAAACGGCAAGAAGGCCACATGTTCCGACCTCCTCTAACCCTACAAGGGGAAGACAGGATTACCAGCAGTCACCCAAGGCCTATTCCTACAAGGCCAGACATGCTGCCTCCCTCCAGCCCTTTCTCCAACC
>NW_006922138.1:1577239-1580162 GCF_000298275.1 Orycteropus afer afer
TCCCAGAACATTGTTTTGTGCCACTCCCAACAGAAATACTCCAGGTGGACACTTCAGCAATCAGGAGCTCCTCAGTTGCTCATAGCAAATCCCATCTTGGAGTTTACAAAGACTTATGGGTAGAAAAGCCACACAAAGTAATTTACTACACTGCAATCAGTTAACATAACAAAGTCATGCTGGAGTAGGGTGGGGGTAAGGGGTGGGGTGGGGGTGTTCTGAATACCTCCTGAGTGGTGTCTTGTAAAAGAGGAGGGCAGACTTAGAGACAGAGTCACAACAGGGAAGAGGCCATGTGAGGGTCAATCCACAATTCCTTGGCAGAGGAATGCCAGGGACTGCTGACCACCAGCAGAAGCTGGAGCGAGGCAGGGAGCAGACTGTCCCTGAGAGCCTCAGGAGGAATCAACATGGCTGACACCCTGGTCCCAGGCTCCTGGCCTCCAGACTGTGAGACGATGAATTTCAGTTCTTTAAAGCCGGGACAGAGGCAGGGAGCAGACTTTCCTTACAACCAAGGAATCAACATGGTTGACACCCTGGTCTCAGACTCCGGGCCTCCAGCACTGAGACAATACATGTCTATTCTTCAAAGCCACTCACTTTGTGGTATTTTGTTACTGCAGCCCAAGGAGACCAAGAAACTAGGAAATATCAGGCCTAAAGAGACCTAAGAACAAGAGAGTCAGTAGTCTTGGTGATGATTCCTCTGCTTTCCAATGCAAAAGATGCTGCTTTTTCTCTTTTGGCATAACTCCGTATTGCCTGTATGACTCATTGACTTTTATTAATTTAAACATAAGATTCCCTTTAGAATTAATCCCTTGGCAGGCCAGCTGCTTGCAGTGCAGTAAAGACTCCATCCCCTTGACTGGAATGCATACATTCAGTACCAGTGTGGGTCCCTCAGTCAAGTGGCAGCCTTACACAGAGGGTTTTGGGTATCATTGCCTTCCACATGCCACCTCTTAATGGAAACCAGTGTCCCACGAGGTGCAAAGGTAGTGAGAAGGAGGCTGCTGCTTGCTCACCCTTCCTCTGTTGGGATATGAAGATGCTCCACACGTTGATGACAAACCTGGGACATTACATCAGGAGTCCCACGGACAGCCCCGGGCATGCAAGGATGGCACCCTGGACTTCTACTCTTATTGCATGTGACCCTCCCATGTGAGCCATTCCTCCAATAACTACTACTTCACTGCAGAACAGGGGAGGAAAAACAAAACGAATAATCACCCTGGATTTCTATTCAAACAGCTCTAGTGCAAACCCTGTGAGGAGAAGATGCAATCCTCTTGCTCTCATTTAAGCTGCCTAAGACCATGGGTACTTGAGAGATCACGCATTCTGAGGAGAAGAAGATGGATAAACTAAAAACAGCACACATTCACAACTTACCACATAGCAGAAAAGAGTGATTATTTAATTATTGGAAGAAAATAATCTCGCATTGTGTTATGACTGGGAAATTTGCCCATCTGAGCCTCTCTTGGCAATATATTTCCTAGTCATCTGAGATCTGCTTGGCCCTGGAAGAAGCCGAAGGTTCTGAAATTCTGACCCCAAAACGTGAAAGGTGATGAGAGACCTGATACTTATCAATGACTTGTTAAGCCTTCACTAATTTCAGAATGGCCTGGGATCCATCACTGCTCCACTGATTTCCTGAAATACAATTAGACGCTAAAATGTACCTGGGCCTACCTGGGCATAGTGTTAAGAGGAAGTGTAGGTCGGCACCATGGGCCTGGGGATATGAAATTGTGGGTCTCATGAGTTTTGTGAGAATACATGAACTAGTGGTACTTCCTAAAAGGTTGCAATGGGAAAGAATCAATGGAGACAAAATAGAACTTGTCAGGATTCACCGTGTGTGGACTAACACTCAGTGTCCATGAAATCAGCAGTCAAAATAAACTACTTACTGCACAAGGCAAATTTGCTGCAGAAGACCTCCATAAAGTTCTGAAAAGCAGAGATGTCACTTTGATGACTGAGGCACTTGTGATCCAAGTCATGCTCTTTTCGGTCACCTCATGTGCATGTGCCAGCTGGACAAAGGAAGACAAAGAAGGAGTGACACATTTGAGTTGTGCTCTAGAGAAGGAATAATGAATATTCTGGGACTGCCAGGAGAATGAGTAAATCATTCTTGGAAGAAATACAACCAGAATTCTCTTGAGAAGCAAGGGGAAAGACATTAGCTTGAGTCTGGCATGCCTCAGTCCTCAAGGTGAGAGCTTTGTTTTTCAACATTTTAAAGAAGTCTTTTGCAGCAGATTTGCCTAATGAAATACATCATTTGATTTCTGGACTGCTATTCCATGTGTGTTGAAACTGGACCCAAGTCAAATAAAATCCTTGACAACTTCAGTCTTTTCGCCATTTTTCATGATGTTGCTGAGTGGTCCAGTTGTGTGGATTTTTGTTTTCATTATGTTGAGATGTAATCCATGCTGAAGGCTTTGTTCTTCATCCGTAAGTGTTTTAAATCCTCTTAACTTTTAGCAATCAAACTTGTATCATCTGCATATCACAGGTTGTTAATGAGTCTTCCTCCAATCCTGATGTCACATTCTTCTTCATATAGTCCAAATTCTCAGATTATTTGCTCAGCATACAGATTGGATAAGTATGTTGAAAGGATCAACCCTGAAACATGCCTTTCCTGATTTTAAACTGTGTGGTATCCCCTTGTTCTGTTCAAATCCCTGCCTCATGGTCAATGTACAGCTTCCTCATGAGCACAAGTGTCTGAAATTCCCATTCTTCATAATGTTACCCATCATTTGTTATGATCCACACAGTTGAGTACCTTTGCATAGTCAATAAAACCCAGGAAGATCTTTTTCTGGTATTCTGTACTTTCACCCAAATTTCATCTGATATCAGCAATGATATCTCTCATCCCATATCCTCA
>NW_006922138.1:1580538-1582420 GCF_000298275.1 Orycteropus afer afer
AATCACATGCTACCTCCTTAAATGCTTGAGCATTGATCCATTCTTTTCGGTGCAGTGACTGTGTGTTCTTTACATCCTCTTTTGATGTTTCCTGTGTCTTTCAATATTTTGCCCATAGAATCCTTCAGTATTGCAACTTGAGGCTTGGATTTTTTCCTCAGTTCTTTCAGCTTGAGAAATGCCAAGCGTGTTCTTGCCTTTTGATTTTTTAACTCCAGGTCTTTGCACATTTCATTAGAATATATTACTTTGCCTTCCTGGGTTTCCCTTTGAAATCTTCTGTTCAGCTTTTACTTCATCATTTCTTCCACTTGCGTTAGCTACTCTATGTTCAGAAGCAAATTTCAGAGTCTCTTCTGATACCCATTTTGGCTTTTCTTTTTTCCTGTCTTTTTAACGACTTTTTGCTTTCTTCATGTGTGATGTCCTTGCTGAGGTCATCCACATCTCATCTGGTCTTCAGTCATTAGTGTTCATTGTGTCAAATCTGTTCTTGAGATGGTCTCTAAATTGAGATAGGATGTAGTCAAGGTTGTACTTTGGCTCTTCTGGATTTGTTTTAACTTTATGCACCTTGAACTTGAACTTGAATAGGAGCAGTTAATGGTCTGTTTTGCATTCTGCCCCTGACCTTCCTCTGATTGATGATATTAAGCTTTCTTTCCACAGATTTAGTTCATTTGATCCCTATGTGTTTCATCCAGTGAGGTGCCCATGTATAGTAACCATTGACCTTGTTGAAAAAAGGTATTTGCAATGGATGACTTGTTGTTTTGCAAAATTCTCTCCTGTAACCACTGATGTCATTTCTATCATGAAGGCCATGTTTTCCAGGTACTCATCTTTTGTTTCCAACTTTCGTATTCCAGTCATCAACAATTATTAATGGATCTTGATTGCATATTTGATCAATTTCATACTGCACAAGTTGGTTAAATTCATCAATTTCTTTGGCTGTTGCATTGGCGGTTGGTACATAAGTTTGAGTAATAGTCATACAGGTTACTCTCTGTAGAAGATTAGCAAAAACAAGGGAAACCTCCATTTCCCTTGAATTGATATAATAGTTACAACAACGGCCTCAGACACCGGCCTTTGGCCTCATTTCATGCTGGTCTCCATTGTAGTGTCATGAATCAAAGCCGAGTGAGCAGCAGCTGACCACAGTGATAAGTAAGCCGAAGGGTACACAGGGCCCGTGAGTCAAGCTTGGAGACAGACGCTCTCCAGATGGCGAGCTTGAGTCTTGTCCTCAACTCTGAAATGGGGGAGGTGCTAGCTCCTAACCTTCAGCTTCCTCAGCTTCGGGTGATGGTGGAGAGCCAGTGACCTGAGCGCGTGGCCCAGGGCCCCGCTTACAGGCACGCAGGGCACACGAGCTGCAACCAGATTCTATTGTCATTGGCTTAACATTCTTGTTTTTAATGTATTTAACACATTTACATGCAGTGCCTGACAGAGGGGAAAACAACACATTTAACCTAAAGATCAGCCTGGGAGAGGAGCAGACTGTAGAAATAAAAAGAGGTAGGAATACTGCTGGGCGGGGGGCACTTCCATCCCAGCCTCTTAGTGGTGGGCCTGTTGTTGTTGTTGTTAAGTGCCGTCGAGTCATTTCCGACTCATAGCGACCCCATGCACAGCAAAACGAAACACTGCCCAATCCCGCGCCAGCCCCACAATCCCTGCTATACTTGAGCCCAGCATCACAGCCACCGTGTCAATCCATCTCGTTGAAGGCCTCCCCCTCTTTCATCGACCATCCACCCTACCAAGTATGACATCCTTCTCTAGGGAATGGTCCCTTCTTACAACATGACCAAAATAGGTGAGACGAAGTCTGGCCATTCTTGCTTCCAAGGAGCATTCTGGCTGCACTTCC
>NW_006922138.1:1607962-1615324 GCF_000298275.1 Orycteropus afer afer
CATGCTTCCTACATTCCATGTTCCAATTATTAATGGATGTCTGCAGCTATTTCTCCTCAATTTGAGTTGTGCAACATCAGCAAATGGAGGTCTCAAAAGCTTTCCCTTATCTATATCATTAAGGCTGGTTCTACTCTGATGATGCAGCTCTTTCCTGGTCCTGTTTTGAGAACCTTCTAACCTAAGTGGCTTATCCTCCTGCATTGTATCAGACAATGTTTCCAGGCTATTCATAAAGTTGCACAGTAATGTATCAGACAGTGTTTGTCTGCTATTCATAAGGTTTTCCCTGGCCAATTCTTTGCAAATTGGATGGCCTCCTCCTTCTTCCTGCAGGTCTTTCCTGTAGGCATGTGGATATTAAGAACTCAGTGTCCTGAACTTTGGTGAAAAGTACCTAGAAAATTACTACATTAGTTCCGCAGCTTTTATCTGAGGCTTGGTGTGAAATGAACACGTTCTAGGAAACAGTTATTGCTAATGAATTATAATAGATTTGATAAGAGAGGTGTTGAAATGGAACCCCAAAAGTAGGCCCAAGTCTGCAATGGTATAAACTTGGATTATGCCAGAGTTAAGCAAACCTTCTGCAGTCTGACAGGGTTCTCTAGCAAGACAAAGAAGTTATAATGCTATCCCCGGTCAGCTTAAGACTAACGTGTTTTTCCAGGCTCCTTAAAGATTGGTTCAATGTCTTGGAAGGACAAGATCACTAAGTTATATCTGGCCTGCTAAGCACTTACCTATATGTGTTGCTTTCAGATCAAGCTCTGGGCAGACAGTTACAGTAGTAAAAAGCTGAAGTGTTAATGGTAGAGACTCCCAAAGTAATAGTCTGCAGACCACCACAAGGCAGTGGAGGGGATTTGGTCACGCTGCTGAACACTTGCTATTGGAAGCATGGCTAGAGCCTAATGTAAACATTGTGAAAGTTGGGTGATGGTGTGAGTCCAGCAGAGGACTGCAGGGAGCACACAAGTTGTCATCGAAAGGCAATAATGCAGAACAAAGTGGCCCTGGGGGCGTGGTGGATCATCTGCTAACCAGAAGTTTGGCAGTTCAAACCTACCACTATTCCGTGAGAGAAGACATCTGGCAATTTGCTGCCATAAAGATTACAGCCTAGGAAAGCCTATGGGACAGGACTACTCTGCCCCATAGGGTCACTATGAGCCAGAATCAACATGGTGACACACAATAACCTGTCCTGTGTGCGACACGACACAGTGTTGCTCGGTCCTGCACCCCCTCACAGAGTCGCTGTGTTTGAGCCCGTCGTTGTGGGCACTGCATCAGCCCATCCTGCTGAGGACCTTCCTCTTTGTTGCCGACCCTCTCCTTTACCAAGCATGATGTCCTTATCAAGGGACTGGTCCCTCCTGAGAGCGTGCCTGAAGTGCATCAGAGGAAGGCACACCATCCTTGACTTGAAGGAGCATTCTGGCTGTAGTTCTTCCAAGGCAGATTTGTTCATTCTTCTAACAGTGCGTGGTGTGCTCAGGATTCTTCACTAACACCACGATTCAAAGCCATCAGTCCTGCAGTCGTCTTCACTCACTGTCCAGCTTTCACACGCATATGCGGTAACTGAATGTACCATAGCTTGTGTCCGATGCACCTCATTCCTCAAAGTGACATCTTTTCTCTTTAGCACTTTGAAGAGGTCTTTGCTCAGTGTAATACGTCATTTGGGTTTTAAGTGCTGTAGAGCATGGTAAACAGAGCTCCTGTGACTAGGGTATTTCAATATTTCTCAGACCTTGACTCATCTCCCATTAGAAAAAGTGTAACATTGGTTTTGATATAATTAATCCAATCACTGAACAGCTCTGGACATTTGTAGCTCACCCATATTCCACTGGGATTCCAGATTCATGGATTTTTCAAATGCTGCATTCCTTAGCACTGTTTGGAAGTTAGCAGGAACTCCTGTTCAGTGTGTACTTGCTTGACTGTGGGGGGCCTGGAAGGAGGGCTGGGAGCGAGCTGCCTCACTGTGCTCCCTGAGGGACGGCTGCACTCATGTCCGAGAGTCGTCACACACGGCTACTGATTTCATGGATGGAAGTCCCAGTTTCCTCAGTAGTTTTATTCCTTCTGCCTAAATAGGTTTTTGATGTTACAACTCCTTTGTAATATCTTTGGGTTACAGCCATTCATCCCATAAATGAATCAATAAACTGAAAGAAGAAACAGTGACCATGAAATGCAGTTCCTTGTTGTCATGTGAGATCAATATCAAGGGAAAGGACATCAGTGAGCACACTGCTGTTGTTTTTGTGTGTGCTTGTGTGTATTGAGTTGATATTGACTCACAGCATCCCTAGAGGACAGAGTGGAACTGCCCTATAGGGTTTCTAAGGCCATCAGTCATCAGTCTTCACAGAAGCAGAGCCCAAACCACACCCACTGCCTGGAGTCGATTCTGACCCACAGCGCCCCTAGAGGACAGAGTGGAACTGCCCACAGGGCCTCCAAGGCTGTCAATTTTTATGGAAGCAAAGCCCAAACCACACCCACTGCCATGGACTCAATTCTACCCTGCAGCGCCCCTAGAGGACAGAGTGGAACTGCCCCACAGGGTTTCCAGACTGTCAGTCTTTATGGGAGCTGACTGCCACATTGTTCTCCTATATAAAGTCTGCTGGGTTCAAACCACTGAGCTTTCTATCAGCAGCACATGCTTTATCCGCTGCACCCCCAGGGCTCCTTTTAATCTCTAAGTACCAATAACATCTGCTTTGGCATTCCAGTACCAGTACTTGTGAACATCTGTGCTACACCTAGCTGCCTCTCTTCAAAGGAGGAGGAGGATGTGCTAGTCCGAGGGGCTTGTTGTTTTGATTTGATCTGATAACCTGCATAGCAGGCAGCTGTTACTCAATGGCTGGGTGATTTTCTGTTTCCCAGAGGCCCTGGTGTGGAGCTGCCTCCAGACACCAGCTTGTGTGTCTTCCCACAGCTGACATTAAGTGCATGGTGTTGATGCCCCGCTGGGTTACAGAGGACATGATGTGAAGGACCTTGTTTCTTCTCTCCACATATCGTTCATGCTTATCAAAGGGCCTGGTGGAATTGGGGCATTAAATCAAGTGTACACAAACTGTTGAATGTAAAACAAATTTTGCTCTGTAAATTTGCCCCCAACGCACAATAATTTTTTTTAAAAAAAAGGACAAAGAAACAAAGGGCCTGGTGGGCGTTTGCTGCACAGATGGGTGAATCAGTGGATGAACGGATTATCAACACTTGGTCATACCAGTGACTAGGAAGACACTCCCTAGTTTGTACTGAAGTCCACCCCACAGGCACCTTGGCCTCCTGATGAGTCTCCACTGGGCTTTTCCTACAACAAGCCGGGGGTTGAGCTGTGATGAGAGCTATCCAAGCTTCATCAGGATAGTATTCTGGTCTACCCTCTGCTCACACAGTTTGTGCTCTGTGGGGAGGAGACAAAGAGATGGACACATGGCACTGTGAATCTGGAAGCCAAGGCCCACTTCTACTCTACTCTACTTTCTCACCGTTTTGTCCACAGGAAGAAAAAGAAAAAAAGAGAAATAAGTGAGATATTGTGTTAGGCTGGGTTTTTACAGAAGGAAAACCAATAAAACTTATATATATAGAGAGAGAAATTTATCTTAGGAAACTGGCTCACACACTTATAGAAGCTGGAAAGTCCTGAGTTCTTGGATCAAGCATCAAGCTGGAAGCTCTTCCCGACTCACGCAGCTGTAGGGGCTGATGAGCTCAAGGTTGGCAGGCAGCATACTGGCTAGTGACTCCAGTAAATGATGAAGCGAAGATCTCCGGGCCGAAAGGTGGATTGTTCGCTCACAGACAGTTCTGGGCAGCACAACAGGATCCTGATCCACAGAAGATCAGCTCTTTTTCCCAGGGTATCCATAAATATGCTGGAAGCAGGCCACACCTCTAGGGAAACTCCCTTTCCACAAATTGGCTGCTCAAAACATACACATCCGAGCTCATCATGGGCATAATCCACATCATAACTGGTTAAACCACTCAAAACTGTGGTCCAGCCATGTTGACACATAACTCTAGCTACCACAGATATGGGAGACAATTCCCATTCCACAAATACTGATTCATCAAACTGAATGAGGATGGCTGAACTTCACATTGCCTGAAGAATATCATGTTCTCCAGGATGGTTTAATGTTTCAAGGATAAATACAAACTTTCAAATATTGTCTTCCTGTGATATGTTTCCTCAAAGGAAGGTGTTGTGTATTTTTTCTGACAGGAGTGGAAAAGTGGTGCTCTAGCTAAAATAAGTACATATTAAAGTAAGCACAATATCACATGCTCATATTGATCACTCGCTGCATTTATTGAATTTAGAGGCTGAAATTGTGAGAAAAGTTCCTGTGTTATCATGTCTTCATGTTCCACCTGTAGTTCCTTATAGATAGCATTTAACACAACTGATATTTTGGACTTCATCTTTCTGAGAGTTGAGAATCACTAAGGGGGAAATGAAATGCAGTCATACGTTGCTTAACATCCACAATACATTCTGTGAAATAGCCTGTTGTGTGGTTTGTGTGTTGTGCAACCACCATATCGTCGTCTGCTCTTGCGTTTCCTTTAAGCTTCTTGAACAAACATTGTGCCCAAGCAGTAATCATCCACGTGCTGAGAGGGATTCACATTTGTGTTTGGTCCTCAATCTGTATCATTAGTAATTTCTCCGTATCTGATATAGTAGCATTTTTTGTTAGCCTTGCAGCTTTCAATGGAGCTGATCCTTTAACATCTTAGAGAATTTTCTTTGTTTTCAAAGATCCTGTGACATGCCTAAATCGGGAGCAATGGCATTCATTAATTTACTACCTGCATGTTGTTTAACCCTTTCACGACTGAAGTATTTTCTGCTTTGAATTTTTTGTTCATGCTGTGTGTTTTCAGTAATGGAACACATGCTGAAATCAAGGGGAAAAATTTTAAGATAATAATGGATTTTGAGATAATTATATGGGACACATATGTCCCAAGTGGACTCTGGTGGTAAGATTGGTGCTGTGAGACACATTTCTTCACACAGTTCTACAAGTCTCCGTCCTGCCTCGGCATGTGCTACAACAGGGATAGTACCTTCCCAAGAAACCTGAGAGGTTGAAAATGTTGGTGGACTGTATATGTCCCATGGGTCATGGAAGGGTTGATAACCTCTTGTTTCACCTCCAAATCAATACTTCTTGGCCTCCTGCTGCTGCTGTTAACAAACACTGGTTCTGTTATATTTGGCAGCCATGATGAACTGCATGGTAATGTTTTTGAAAGAAAATTAAACAGAGAGATACTACGATAGTACTCAAGAGATGCACAATACATGAGATTGTATGCAGTTGCCTATGATTGAAAGCATATACTGTTACACAGTAAACATTTTAGATACAAACTACATGGATTGTTGATGTTACCATTGTTGTTGTTGTTGTTATGTGCCATCGAGTCGGACCCTACTCATAGCGACCCCTCCTTGGGTTTCCGAGGCAGTATCACTACGGAAGTAGATTGCGGGCAACTCGGTTCCAACCTATAATGACCCCGTGCACAACAGAAGGAAACACTGCTCGGGCCTGTGGCATCCTCACAGTCAGTGCTATGCTTGGCCCCATTGCTGAGGCAACTGTGTCAGTCCATCTCATTGAGACTGAATGAGTGTGGTGAAGAGATACAGCCCTGACACACTCCCTTCCCGATTTTAAACCATGCACTATCCCCATGTTCTGTTTGAATGACTGCCTCTTGGTACACGTACCTCATGAGCACAATTAAGTGTTCTGCAATTCCTACTCTTCACAATATTATCCATAATTTGTTGTGATCCACACTGCTGGAAGGCCTTTGTATAGTCAATAAAACACAAGTAAACATCTTTCTGGTATTCTTTCCTTTCAGCCAAGATCTATATGACATCAGCAATGATATGCCTCATTCCACCTCCTCTTCTGAATCCAGCTTAAATTTCTGGAAGTTCTCTACCTACAATCTGGTGTGCTGCTACAACCATTTTTTGAATTGACTTCAGCAAAATTTTATTTGCATGTGATGTTGATGATGTTGTTTGATAATTTCCACATTCTGTTGGATCACCTTTCTTTGGAATGGGCACAAATATGGATCTTTTCCAGTCAGTCGGCCAGATAGCTGTCTTCCAGATTTCTTGATATAAACCAGTGTGTGCTCCCAGCATTGCATCCATTTGTTAAAGCCTCTCAACTGGTATTCCATCAATACCCGGAGCCTTGTTTTTTCCAATTCCTTCACTGCAGCTTGGACTTCTTCCTTCAATCATGTCAGTTATTGCTCATTTGCTAGCTTCTGAAATGGTTGAACATAGACCAATTCTTGGTACAGTAACTCTGTATATTCCTTCCATCTTCTTTTGATACTTCCTGCATCATACAATATGTGGCTAATAAAATCCTTTGATATTACAACTCAAGGCTTGAATTTATTCTTCAGTTCTTTCAGCTTGAGAAATGCCAGGTGTATTCTTCCCTTTTGATTTTCTAACTCCAGGTCTTTACAAATTTAATTGTTTTATTTTACTTTGTCATCTCAAGCTTACCTTTGAAAGCTTATGTTCAGCTCTTTTATGTCATCATTTCTTCTGTTTACTTTAGCTACTGTTCATTTGTCTCAGGCTGGGTTCTCTGGAGAAGCAAAACTAGTGAAGTATACACACACACACACACACACACACACACATATAAATTTCTATCTCTTCACCACTTCATTGATAATATATACAAATATATGCATATATATGGGAGCCCTGGGGGCATAGTGCCTAAGACATCTGACTGCTAAGGCTGGCAGTTCAAACCCCCCAGCCACTCCTCGGAAGGAAGATGGGGCAATCTACTTCCGTAGTGATGGCTCCTCAGAAAGTTGCTGTGCTGCTCCAGCATCTCTAATACCAACTCCTCCTGCACCCTTCAGTACTCTTCGTCCTGTCTTAGAGTTCTGTATTTCACCGTCACATCTCACGGAATGCGCAAACTATCAGGGAAGCGGCTCACATGGTGGTGGAGACTGGGAGGCTGGCAAGTCCCGAGTCTGTGGGTAGGTCTGGAAGAATGTCTCTCCTCGCGTGGTTGCAGGGGCTGGTGAGCCCACATTGGTGGGTCAGATGACCGACGTGCTGCTGTCCCAAATCCAAGGATGAGATGATGATGAACGAAATGCAAGGCCTGAGCAGGAGAGCGAACATTCCCAGAACGTTCACATATATGCCCTTAAGGAAACTAACGGTGGTGACTTGAGTCACAGCCTCCAGCAAGGTGGGAGTCAAGATGCATCCCACACTACACAGTCTTGGAGACTGGG
>NW_006922138.1:1616984-1618162 GCF_000298275.1 Orycteropus afer afer
GTGTGGTCAGACATTGTGAAAATGCATGTTATGCAGCGCATTGGTGTATTTTTAAATATTTGGTTCTTATTTGAGGAATTACAGTAGTGTTTCACTTTCTACAGAAATGTGTGCTTTTTCTCTCAAATGAGCGAGAGGTGGAAACTGAATGTTTCCTGTCTTAGTCTGACCACTGCATTCTAGTATTTTAATATTGTTTCTGTTTCTCTACTTTAAGATAGATAAATAATATCCTTGGGCAAATATCTTTACCTTCCTTTACTGTCATGTGTCTCGAACTCAATAAATCATAAATGGTGTCACAGCACATTCTAACCTTAGGAAATTTTGTTTTGTGCATTATGTATTTCTATAATGTGTTTATTAACTTGGAAGTAGTCCCCCAGTTTGGCCCCTGACGAATGAGCGATGATTTCATGTGGGCCTTCACTTAGTTGTTTGAAATGCCATTTTCTCTCGCCTTTGCCTTGTTTAGGAGCGTCTTCTGCTCTCCCTGCTGCCAGCTCACATCGCCATGGAAATGAAAGCCGAGATCATCCAAAGGCTGCAGGGCCCCAAGGCGGGCCAGGTGGAGAACACCAACAACTTCCACAACCTGTACGTCAAGCGACACACCAATGTCAGGTGCGTGCTCTGTCCAGCTGCCAACAGGTGTGGGGGGTCCTTGCCTGCCAGAGACAATTCATCAGGCTGCACACCTTACAGTGTCAGCCTGTCTCCTGTGTAACTGTCAGTCCTTTGCTTATAGTTACCACTCTGCCCACAGGTGTACTGCCTTTGTGTGATAAGGAAATCAGATCCTCTTTATTGGATTGAGGTGTCCACTACAGTCCTCTTCTTTGTAGCTGGCTATCAGTTCCAAGAGGTTGAGAGGTGGCCTGTAGAGACCTTACTCAGGAACTCTACAGTTGATCTCACACATCTCTAGAGTCAGTGCTGGGTGTGTGGCAGGGCTGGAAGGAAGATCAGTGGGCTCTCAGGCATGAGGACTAGGCACTCACATGTGCCTCTCTGGGGTGGAGGCTCCGTGAAGCCAGCACATTCCAGGGAAGCTGGATCCTGCTCCCATCAGCGACTCTGGGCTTCTGGTATATGGCCAACCTATGACCAGCATGGTGAGGCTGATGACCACATTCATGAATTTACAGGGGGTCATTGCTTCTCGAAGACCTGCATCC
>NW_006922138.1:1619777-1620984 GCF_000298275.1 Orycteropus afer afer
TTCATAACCTAGGGGCTGTGTGTATCACTAGGAGTGGCTCTTGCCTCCCCTACCTGTCTGAAATTCAGCAATGCCCCTGTCACCTCTGGAAATACTTTTAAGTCACTTGCTGACAATTCAAAGCATGTAAAGATCCATACAGCTATGGCTAAAAGGGTCACAGAATAGCTTTAAGTAGCTGTGACACAACCCAGGAACAAACATATCAGTGACTGAAGACACGGTTAGCCTCATGGAGCTAATGAATGGTTGATCCTCATGGTATCTGTGTTAGTTATCAGTATTGGTGTAATGAGTTACCCCAGAACTCAGGTGCTGAAAATCACAATGAATGTCATCTAGCTGTCAGTTTGGATCAGAAATTTGGGGGTGGTTCAACCAAGTGGTTCTGGCTGAGTGTCTCCTTTGAGGCTGCAGGCTGGTGCCAGCTGGGCCTTCTGCATGACCTGCTGCTCTCACAGGTGTATCTAGTGATGTCGGCTGTTGACTGGAGGATTAGTTCCTCATCACTGGGCCTCTCCAAAGGTGGCTTGAGTGACCTCACAACATGGCCACTGATTTTCCTCAGAGCACAAGATCCAAGATAGAGCTAGGTGGAAGCTGCATGTCTTCTGTGACCTAACCTCAGAAGTCACATTCTGATCATTTCTGATGTGTCCTATTGGTTACAAAGGTCAGCCACATGCAGGGTGAGAAGACTCTGGAGGGGCATGAATCCCAGGAGGTAGGGTCACTCTGTGTGAGACAAAGGATTGGTGGAGAAGGGCTCAACCACCTTCCTTTCTCTGACTAATTGCTAATTGCCTAGTATATGCTTGTAGCATGAAATTAAATTCATAAAACGTATTTAGGGTCCTAAAGTAACTTTTCTATTACTTGGTTACACAATCAACACCAATGGAAACAATAGTCAGGAAATCAGATGAAGTATTACACTGGGCAAATCTGCTGCAAAAGATCTCTTAAAAGTGCTGAGGAGCAAAGATGTCTCTTTGAAGACTAAGGTGCACCTGACCCAAGCCATCATATTTTCAGTAGCCTCATATACATGTGAAAGCTGGACAATGCATAAGGAAGACCAAAGAAGAGTTGATGCTTTTGAGTTGTGGTGCTGGTGAAGAATACTGAAAGCCATGGACTGCTAAAAGAACTAACAAATTTTTTCTGGAAGAAGTGCAGCCAGAATGCTCCTTGGAAGTGAGAATGG
>NW_006922138.1:1621743-1623396 GCF_000298275.1 Orycteropus afer afer
CAAATAGGCCTATGGCTTCTGAGTCCTTATCTCAGTAGCCACTCGGGTGTGCTGGACTCATTGACCTTGCCCCCCAGCCATCCAGTGTGCCCCAGGGTTGCATTCCTTTCAGTCTCCTTTGTTGCTTTCTCTCCCCCGAGTCCAACCATTTTATAAATGGGGTGTACTCAGGGCTCCCCCAGCTCCTCTCTCTTCTCTCCAGTGCTTTCCAAGGACTTTAATTACCATCTGCTTGGTGCTAAGACACAGAATCAAACCATCGTTCTCCATACTTTTCAACTTGATGAGTATCTCCACTTGTGGTCCCACAGACACCACCATCAAACTCAAAAAAAGTCAAAGTTGAACTACTCATCTTCCCCTCCCAGCTTGTTTTGGTTTGTAAAACTAGGATTCTGAGTTCCACTGCTCAACAAGAAAGTGAGTTTTCAATCTCAATGCTTCTCTTTCCTAAACCCCACCATCACCATCTAATTACAGAGTCCCATGTAAATTCTTCTTCCTAAGTGTGTCTCCTACCTAAGCACTTCTCTCCCTCTCCCACGCCCACCACATTCGAGACCTCCCTCGGGCTCCCCTGGGTCCCTGGGTACAGTTCTACCTGATTTTCCTCCCTCCGTTTGCTTCCAGGACATTTGGTGGTGCTGTGGTTAAAGCCTATGGGCTGCTAACCTGTAGGTCTGTGGTTCGAATCCACCAGCTGCTCCATGGGAGAAAGATGAGACAGTCTGCTTCTGTAAAGATTGACAGCCTTGCAAACCCTGTGGGGCAGCTCTCCTCTGTCTAGAGGCACTGTCAGTAGGAATCGACTTGATGGTGGTGGATTTCGTTGGGTTTTAGGTTGGATGATCTTCCTAAGGGGATGACCCGATCAAAGTCTTGGTGGGGTTTCCTCCCTATGTGACCCACAGTGCCTGCACATCAGTACCACAGGCTCCTCTAGGCTATGCACATACCATCATGTGCTTTCTGCTTCTCCCTGATACAAGATGTCCTCTGCAACTGCTGTAGACTCTACAGCCAGCCTGTCCTGGGGTTTCTTTGTCTACTATGAGTGTGACCACATGAAGTGCTGTGGATGTCATGAGCCAGAAGGATGGGGACTCAGCACCCACCCCTACCCTCTCCCTCCCTGCACTGCGGGGGCATTCTTTTCCTGAGTGAAGGGAAGGAGTGCGTTCTCCATCCTGGACCATGGCTCAGCTTCTGTGATCCTCCCTCTACGTGGCAGGATCTACATGGCAGATGTGGGGTTGGGTTTAAGGCATCATGTGGATGAGTGGAGAGAACAGCAGGCCCAGTGACCTTCGGCAGACGAGCGGGTTCATCCTTGTCTCTTCCCTAAGATGAAGCTGCAGCCTTGTGCTCATCACGGGGACTAGGAGTACAGCTGGCGGCAGAGAGCAGGCTCTGCCCTGCCCAGCGCGCTGGGGGAGAAAAGCCTCAGGTTCAATCACATTCTATTTAAAAAAAAAAAAAATTAAACTCAGTATCATCAGTTGATTTCAACTCATAGCAAGCCCCATAGAGTTTCCAAAGTTGTAAATTTTTATAGAAGCAGACTTCCTTATCTTTCTCCCACAGAGTGGCTGGTGGGGAACTACCAACCTTCTGGTTAGCAGCCAAATACCTTAACCACTGAACAACCTTTTT
>NW_006922138.1:1624405-1625764 GCF_000298275.1 Orycteropus afer afer
GAGGCTGCATTGTCACTTGCCCATAATGACCTTCCTTGACCCCTACATAATCCATCCACCCCCCGCCCCAGTGACTCTCCCTGCCCACACTCTCACATCCAGCCTGAGTGACTTTCCCTGTCCGGACCCTCAGATCCAGCTCCAAAGTGCTTCTGCGGGGCCCCCACCCTTTGATCCACTGCCACCGTGTTCCCCCGTAGCCCCTGTGGTTTTCCATCATAGCACATGTTACCACCTGGACCTGGACATTTGTGGGGCATTATTTATGTAACGCATTCCTCCGACCAAACTCTGAGCTTCATAAAGTTCCACGTGTCTTCTTGGTGCAACAGGTAGACACCACTCCAGCATCATTTTTAAGGCAAGTTTAATTCCATTTTTATTCTTTGAATCAATAAGAACAGGTTCGATTTTTGTTATTTTGTTTCTTCTATTTTGGGCACTCTTAGACATTCATGAGAACTCAAGTAGACACACTGATAATATTATAGCAGTGTCATGAAATCCCAGGTGGCTCCATATACACAGCCTGGGAGCAAATGGGAGAAGGGGGTCCCCAGATGGCCAGAGGCTGACTCACCACCTGCCCTTCTCCAGTTAATTCTCCATTTTTGTTCATTTCCTAGGGCTGTCATTACAACAGCAAATGTATTTTCTTATAGTTGAGCAGACCAAGAGCCCACAATCAAGGTGGTGGTAGGGCCATGTTCCTTCCAAGGGCAGATCCTCCCTCCCATCTTCCAGTTTTGGGTGGCTTCTGACATCCTTGCCTTGAGGCAGCGTCTCCCTAACTCTGCCTTGGTCTTCTGATGCCTTCTCTTTGGGCATGTCTGTGTCTCCTTTTATGTCTCATGAGGCTCCTTACCATTTGGTTTGGGATCCTCCTGATCCAGGATGGTCTCATCTCAAAGTCCTGGACTTAATTCTACCGCAAAGGGCTATCTTATAAATAAGTTCATGTTCCGAGGTTCCACAGGGATGTGTCCTTTGAGCTGGTTGAAACACCATTCAACCCACTACATCATCTTAGTTATAAAAAGCTTGACATTAAAAAAAAGAAGAAGAAGAAGAAAGAAACTAAAGTAAATAATGTGTGTAAGTTTAGCAGAATGTTCATGCATTTCCTATCCAGAAAAATGACATGTTCTCATTAAAATTTAAAATATGCCAAAATTAGGCTTTTTATGGGAAAGAACCACCATACTATGGTGGCTTGTGTATTCCTATGTGGCTAAAGGCTATGCCAATGGTATTTCACATACCAGCAGGGTCACCCATGGTGGACAGGTTTCAGCAGAGCTTCCAGACTAAGGCAGACTGGGATGAAGGAAGGAGCCATTCACTTCTCAGAGAACTGGC
>NW_006922138.1:1648678-1660374 GCF_000298275.1 Orycteropus afer afer
TCTTGGGAGAAGTGCAGCTGGAATGCTCCTTAGAAATGAGAAAGGCCAGACTTCATCTCACCTATTTGGGGCACGTTTTCAGAAGGGACCAGTCCCTGGAGAAAGATATCATGCTTGATAAAGTGGAAAAAGAAACAAACTCACTGCCATTGAGTCGATTCTGACTCATAGCAACTCTTTTGGGTTTCCAAGGTGGGAAATCTTTTCAGGAGTAGATTGCCCAGTCTTCCTTCTGCGGGGTGGCTGGTGGTTTGAATGGCCAGCCTTCTGGTTAGCAGTGAAATGCCTTGGGCCCTACACCACTAGAGCTCCTTTGGTAAAGTGGAGGGCCAGGGAATTAGGGGAGGTCCCTACCTGAGACGGCTTGACACAGTGGCTGCAGCAGGGCTCGGGTGTAGCAAGGATCGTGAGGGTGGTGCAGAGCCAGCAGTGTCTTTGTTGTGTGTATTCAGGGTCGCTAGGAGTTGGAATCAACTGGAAGGCACCTATCAGCATTAATGATCTTTCTGGGAGGATTGCCACGTCTTCCTCCTGTGGAGTCATGGTGGGTTCAAACTGTCCACCTTTCAGGTCGAAGCTGAGCACTTAACTATTGCACCCCCGGCACTAAATGAGCCCGTCATTTGCTATGTCCTCCGCCCATGAAGCTAAGAGCTCAGCGGGAAGGCGTCCCCTGGGGGGCCTCTCCTCCGGGCCCTCCGCCTCCACACTCAGGCAGCACTTTGGGTCACGTGTCGGAAACCACCCACTGGACACGGCAGCTACGGAACGCCGCTCGCTTCCAGCCACTGGCCTCGTCAGCGGAGCAGAAGTTCTCCACCGTAACCCGTATGTGAGGCTCCTGCAGGGCCTGGGCCTTAACAGCCCTTGGCACCTCACCTGCATCCTTTGGGATTCAGCAGGTGTGGCGCGGAGCTAGGGAACAGGCACGTCTAACAAGTGCCTAAGGCATGTGACTGCTAACCAGAAGGCCAGCGGTTCAAACCCACCAGCCACTCCTCGGAAGGAAGACTAGGCAATCTACTTCCATAGAGATACTGCCTTGGAAACCCAAGGAGGGGTCACTGTGAGTTGTAATTAACTCAACAGCAGTGAGTTTGGAAGGTCTAGTGCCATAGTGCCTAAGGCGTCTGACTGCTAACTAGAAGGCTGGCAGTTCAAGCCCACCAGCCACTCCTTGGAGAGAAGGCTGGGCAATCTACTTCCATAGAGATACCTCCTTGGAAACCCAAGAAGGGATCACTAGGAGTTGGATCCGACTCGACGGCAGTGAGTAACAAGTTCCCATGGAGCCTTGGTGGTGCAGCAGCAAAGCACTCGGCTGCTAATCCATAGCATCAGGGTTGGAACCCACCAGCCTCTCTGCAGGAGAAAGATGTAGCAGTCTGCTTCTACAAAGACGGCAGCCTTAAAAACCCTGTGGGGCAGTTCTACTCTGTCTGCTAGGGGTACTGTAAGGCTGAACCAGTGTGACAGCAGTGGGTGTGGTTTGGCTTTTGCTTCCATAAAGACTGAAAGTCTGGGAGACCCTGTGGGGCAGTTCCACTCTGTCCTCTGGGAGAGCTGTGAATTGGAATCGACTTGACGGCTATGGGTTTGGCTTTTAGTTTTTGGAACAAATTCCCAGGTGGCCCAGAAGCCAATGTCTGGGGCCCACACCCTGAGAGCCACAGCCGTGATGACTCTCCCTGCTGTGCCCCCAGTGAGCACTGAGGTCAGCACTGGCCCACATGTCCTCTGGTTTCACAACAGGGTCTACTGTAGAGGGCCCCTCCTCAGAGCCTCTGTGAATGTCTCAGAGTGTCACTAAAGCAAGTGTCTGATGCCATGTGACCCAGCCATTCCAGTCCTAGGTGTGCACCCAGAATAACTGAGAGCAGGAGCATAAGCACGTGCCCCAGTGTCCGTGGCAGCATCATTCAGGAGCAGTGGGGTAGGAACATCCTGCTAGCCCGTTAGCAGGTACAGGGACGGTGTGATCTGTGCACAGTGGTGTAACATCACTCAGCCAGGAAGAGGAGCAAAGTTCGGATGTGTGCTAGGACACGGATGCACCTCGAAAACATGCTGAACGACAGATGCCACGCCCGAAAGAGCAAGTACAGTGTCATGTCTTCTGTGAACTAGCCAGAAGAGGTGAATGCACAGACATGAGGAGAGTGGCGGCCATCGGGTCTGGGGAAGGGGCAGGGCGGTCACTGCTGAAGGGGTGCTGAGGCTTTCTTTGGGGGATGACTAGTTTGGGGTAGAAAGGGTGGTGGTCCTTGCACAGCATGGGGAGTGCAGGTAATACCACTGGAGCATGCACTTGAAAATCAGTAAATAGCAAATCTTACATATTTGCCACAATAAAAAAATGTTCTTCATGATAAAAGAAGACATGCTGGTTCCTTGAGATTTGCTTTTGGCAACTAATCCCTTTCTTTTCTTACTAGGATGTCCCCATGGGCCAGCACAATTTTCAGAACCGCACTTTAAGGTATGGTCCACTTTCCCCGCCTCAGGACTGAGGGCCCTTTTTTAATTTATTGGTGAAAGTCCTCATCATCAGTGCAGTGATTCTGAAGGCTGCTTCTTCTAAAGAGCAGTTCCTGTGAAAGCCAGCCAGTGGCTTTCAGTGTAGAACTAGGGTTATTGGTGTGGCGTCCTCAGCAGACCGGGCGCAGGAAAGCACCACCTGCCCAGCACTTAGAGCTTGCCGTTGTTTTCTTGGAATGACTTGTCTGAATATTAATATGCCGAAGAAATGAATTTTCTTAAAATGACCATGTTGCTTAATGACATTTTTTCCTGCTGAATTCTAGAGATAAAGGCAAAAGAAAACACATCTGCCCTTGAGTTGACTCCAATGCATGGTGACCCCAGGTGTGTCCGAGGGGATATGAGCCCCAGGGGGCTTCCCTCGGTGAGTTTTCAGAAGTGGATCAGTAGGCTCTTCTGCCGAGGAGCCTCTCGGTGGACTTGAGCCTCCAGCTTTGTGGTTAAGAGCCGAGTGTGGGAACTGATGCACCACCGGGGACTCCAGAGACAAGCCTAGCTTTGTGAGAGTGAAAATGGGAGCTCCTGCCCAAGACAAGGTCTCCCCAAAATATCCACACTTGGCCCCATCCACCACAAAATCATGCCCAGGGCCCTTCTCCTCTGTAGTGTTCCTCTATCTTTTGAGCTCAGAGTTTTACTTTAATATGGGTTTGTAGGCGAGGATGGCCTGACTTCGTCTCACCTACTTTGGTCATGTTGTCAGGAAAGACCCGTCCCTGGAGAAGAATTCATGCTTGGTCAAGTGGTGGTTGTTGTTATGTGCCGTGGAGTCGGACCTGACTCAGCAACCCCACCTTGGCTTTCCAAGGGGGTATCACTACAGAAGTAGATTGCCCAACCTTCCTTCCAAGGAGTGGCTGGTGGGTTTGAACCGCCAGCCTTCTGGTTAGTAGTCAAATGCCTTAGGTACTACGCTAAGTGGAAGGTCAGCAAAATAGGGGAAGACTCTCAACAAGATGGATTGACACAGTGGCTGCAACGATGGGCCCAGACATGACAACCATTATGATAATGGCACCGGGATGCACAGTTGTACATGAGGTTGTTATAAGTGAGAACCCACTTGACAGCATCTAACAACAGCGACATGGTTTTAGAAATTAAGGGATTTCTTATTGAAGAGTCTAGGATACCTAAGGAACGGTCCAGAACTCACCAGCCTTCCTTTCCCCACAGGGAGGTCAGTTTATTGGAGGTATCTGTCCTTTTGAGGAACAAAGGAAAAAAATACAAGACTCAACATATAATTTTTTGCAGAATAAAAATTAACACAGTTAAATTACTGCTTCCCAAAATATAGCAATATATCAATCCAGAGTCCACCTATGTCCCTGCTTGTGTCGGACCAAATCTTAATATGTAGCTTGTTTAAACTTTGAAATTTTGACACTGGACGTAATGCTTAGAGTCCTTCTGTGGTCCACAAAGTTGGATTCTTGGGCTTTTACAGCATTGTTTTTTAAGTGGCAAATAGCTTATTATAGAGAATTTAAGCTAAATTTAGAAATATTATGGCCACTGTAGGAAGAGTGACTTGTAAAGCCAGTAAGAGGCTCAGATCCAGGAGCAACTGCCTATGGACATTCCACAAACAGCCTTTCATTGGAATTTGATGCCTCTTCTGTTCTCTCTCTGCCCCCCCCCCCAGTTCTGCTTCAAGGGTCTATTTCAGAGTGGCAGTGGGCTGTGCCTCACGGAGCTCCCAGAGTACTCTGGGGTGTCCTGGGTGATGTCCTTGGGGATGCCATTGCCTTGATCACCTTAGAATGGAAGAAATTGAGGCACCAAGGGTTACAAGAACAAGGGGAAGGTTGGGCATAGGGAGGAAATGGGAGGAATGCTGTTACAGTGTGAGGGTGGCAGTAAATGTCACAAAAGGGAGTGTGTATGGATTGTTGTATGGAAAACCAGTTGGCATTGTCAATTTTCACCCAAAGTACATTGAAAAATCGATGATTAAATAAAGGTCTTGTGAGTGACCATCTAAGGTACAGCTATTAGTTTCTCCCCATGTGGAGCAAAGAAGATTGAAGAAAATCAAAGGTGCATGGAAACAGTTAGTCCAAAGGATCATGGAACCTGTGAACCCCCACCTCCATGACCCTGAGACCAGAAGAACTAGACAGTGCATAGCTGCTGCTGCTGACCACTCTGAAAGGGATCACAATAGGAGGTCCTGAATGGAGTGGGAGAAAAATGTGGAACAAAATTCACAATAATAATAATAATAATAATAAAACCAGTTTACTGATCTGATAGAGACTGATGGAGCCCCTGAGGCTGTGGCCCATAGACTCTTCAGGCCTGGAATGGAACTCACCTCTGTGGCTCAACCTTCAACTAAACAATAGACGTCCTGTCAGCTGTGAGCTATAACAGCAGGGAGGTACGCTCTCCTTAGAGCAGTCAACCCTATGAGACCAGAAGGGCAGCATTGGTCCAGTATTAAAGCTCAGAAGGTAGGAAGGGATAGGAAAGAAGAAGGGGGAAAAAAAAGAAGGCAAGGTCTGAAGCATGAACCCTTCAATGTAGGATGATGGAGTTGGAAAGCCTGTCCATCTCATTCATGATAATCCTATGAGAGTTAATTGTGTGACATTGCATATTCAGTGTGATTGTCACCTATAGCTATGAGCAGTTCTGGACTCAGAAAGTGTTGTCTTTGTTCCAGAATAGAGGTGTGTTCCATTAGTAATGTGACCAGACACAGAGAGGTGCCTACTCCACAGCTGACTTGGAATCTTGGTCAGCAGTGGACTCTGTGCCCAGGGATGCTCAGGGAAACTGGAGGGAGATAGGTGAGCATTTAGTGTTTGCTGCAGGTATGTCACTTTCAAGCATGGGTGTATTTCCAGTTTCCTTCTAGACATCATCTTCATGGTAATTGTCAAAATGACCATGAGGGACTCTTGCTATTATTTTGATACAGCTTCCAGAGTTACTATGAGCCAGAATCGACTCAACGGCAGTGGGTGGCTAGTTACAAGCTATGTTACTTTATGGCTGAAATGATTGTTTCTGAGTTGAGAGAGTGGTCAGCCCAGATAGGTTTGGTTTCTGTGATTAGTGCTTTTGAAAATTGGGGAACTTTTAAATAATTATAGACAATTTAGCCTTGATATGCCTAAAATAAGACTGTTGTTGTTGTTGTTGTTGTTGCTGTCAAGTTGATTCCAACTCATAGTGATCCCATTTATTACAGAGTAGAACTGCCCTGTAGGGTCTGGAAAGCTGTAATCTTTATGGGAGCAGATCACTGAATCGTTCTCCCATGGAGTCCCTGGGTGGTTCAAACTGCCAACCTTTCAGTTAACAGCTGAGAACTTAACTATTGTACCACCAGGGCTTCTAAATAAGACTTGAGTTTCACAAATTCTGAAAAATGACCCAGGAAAACATGAGCACAGAATGACTAGTTTGTCAACCAAACCAAACATATGCAAGGAATTTCTATGCCACTGGGGCCCATTACGAAATAAGGCTCTACAGGCAGCAAGTCAAGAGTTAGTGCACCTCCCAGGAAGGATGTTCTAACGTCACAAACACTGGCTTCTTGTATCCTATGCTGAGCCATGTCAGTCAGTGCTGCTTTCAGTGCCTGGAATAATTTCATGCTATGTGAACACAAAGGTGCATCTTTGCCCAGCCAAAAACTCTCCTCAGGTCTCTCCACACAGAGTGGCCCCATGTCCATACAGAAAAGCCTCCTGGATGGACTCTCTTTTTCTAGTTTCTCTCTTTACTTCTTTAACAGGATTAAGTAGAGATTTGGCATCAGAGAAATAGCCTGTTTGTTATGTAATAATATTCTTACTAATAACATTTCATTTTTTTAAAAGAACAAAGTCACAAAAGAAAAGATTTGAAGAAGAATTGAATGAAAGGATGATTCAGGCCATCGATGGAATCAATGCTCAAAAGTGAGTACTTTTTTTTTTTACCTTAAATAGACAAACCTATTTGAAAATGTCAGTTTCCCAAAGTATTTCACTGCAAGCTCCATAGTGCTTATCATATAGCAAAGCCATGTTGCCTGAGACACTTCACTCATTTCACTGTCATTGCCATTATAGCTTCTGTTCCTCTTTTTAAAAAGTTCCATTTCTTCCTAGAAAATGTACTGTCCACATAAGTCACTGATATATGAAAAAGATGAAGCGTAGAGGGAAACTTGATGGATACTGTGATCATGTGGGGTAGTGAGTTGCATGGTGTGGCTTTTCTAGCCATAGTCTTTGTAACTCCCACTGGATTACTGGGTGGGACAATGCAAATATGTGTCAACTTGCCTGGGCAGCTGGTAGTAGTTATTTCCTGTAATGAGACTGGTAATTAACTCCATGGTGGAATTTGCCCTGAGCGACTGAGTAGCTGCTTTTAAACTCCTGATTGTTAAAGTCATCTACCTGTGGTATTTCGGTTGGAGCAGTATGAAGTAATCTTCTGGAAAAGTTTACTCTCTTTCAGGTGTGTAGAACTCTTATGTTAGGATTGGTTAGTTTTGCAACTCTGTCAGGCTTAAAATGAGCCCTCCCAGAGGCAGGGGGGATCTCACTGCCTGCTGAGAGAGACGCCCGGCTGAGAGATGCCTGGCTGAGAAACAGCAGTAGTGGAACCAAGAGGCATGAGACAGAGCAGTAGGCTTACCTGGCCAACATAGACAGAGGCCAAGCTGAGAGGCCAAGGGCCAGAGACATGTGTCTAAGGGCACACCAGAGGGGAGACTGTCCTGATCGAAGAACTGTATCCTGAGTGTGTTCCTGAACTTGAATTGTAGCCTGTTGCTTCCCTAATAAACCACATAATCTGTGAATTCTTTGTGGCCCCTGCAGTGAATTATCGAACCCAGCAGAGAGGTGGTGGGTGCCGCAGGAGGGATGTTTGGTGTCAAGGTTGGTAAGAGGGCTAGAGGGTGGTGGCATGTCTGGGCTCATAGGAACAGGCCTTGGGCTGCTGATGGTGATTCTTCTTCTTCCTCTGTAGTTAGTAGAGGTCAGAAGATGCTGCCTCCCTGCCCCTTGAGCAGATCATCAAGTGGTACTTTAACAGATAAAAAGGAGTTCTCTAGGCGAAAGTGTTAAAATTGTACCATGTGACACCACCCATCCCAAATGCATCTGTTCCCTGTGAAATCTTGAGCATGAGAGTGGGGCCTGAGGGGCAACCACCATTCAGCCTGAGAGGTGAACAGTTGCCGTTGCAGCTTTCAGTTGTTGCTGCTGGGTGCCGTGAAGTTGATTCCAACTCACAGTATCACCATGTGAGAGACTGGAACTGCTCCATATGGTTTCCTAGGCTGTAACATTTTTTGCTGAAAATAATTCAAAAACAGTTGCAGAACTATGCGGACAGGGTACTGCCAGAAATGCCAATCTGATTCAGAAAGGAAAAATAAAAAAGACTCACTACCGTCAAGTCGGCTCTTGTAACGACCCTTCCTTGGACTTCCAAGGTGGTATCTGTATGGAAGTAGATTGCCCAGTTTTCTTTCCGAGGAGTAGCTGGTGGGTATGAACTGCCAGCCTTCTGGTTAGTAGTCAAATGCCTTGGGCACCATGCCACCAGAGCTCCTATTGATTCAGAAGAAGGTGTGGAATAAAGGATATCATTGCTGATGTCAGATGGATCTTGGCTGAAAGCAAAGAATACCAGAAAGATATTTACCTGGTTTTATTGACTATGCAAAAACATTCCATTGTGTGCATCATAACAAATTATGGATAACATTGAGAAGAATGAGAATTTCAGAACACTGAATGGTGCCCACACAGAACTGTACACAGACCAAGAGGCTGTCGTTTGAAAAGAACAAGGAGATACTTCATGGTATAAAATCAGGAGTGGAGTGTGGCAGGGTTGTATCCTTCCACCATACATATTCAATCTGTGTGCTGAGCAAATAATCTGAGAAGCTGGACTATATGAAGGAGAATGAGGCGTCAGCATCGGAGGAAGACTCATTAACAACCTGCGATACACAGACGGCAAAACCTCGCTTGTTGAAAGTGAGGAAGACTTGAAGCATTTATAGATGAAGTTCAGTGGCTACAGTCTTCAGTAGGGATTACACCTCAACATAAAAAGAAAATCTTGAAAACTGGACCAATAAGAAACATCACGAAAAATGGAGAAAGGATTGAAGTTTTCAGGGATTTCATTTTACTTGGATCCACGATCAAGGACCAGGGAAGCAGCAGTCAAAAAGTCAGACAACAACTGCACTGGGCAAAAGTGCTGCAAAAGACCTGTTAAACAGCAAAGAAGTCACTGTGGAGACTGAGGTGCACTTGACCCATGCCAGAGTATTTTCAGTTGCCTCACAGGCATGTGAGAGCTGGGCAATGGATAAGGAAGACCACAGAAGAATTTACACATTGGAGTTGCAGTGTTGACAAAGAATGTTGAAAATACTGCCAGAAGAAGGAACAAATCTGTCCTGGAAGTGCAGCTGGAATGCTCCTTGGAAGCAAGGATGGCCAGCCTTCATCTCACCTACTTTGATCACGTTGTCAGAAGAGACCATTCCCTGGAGAAGAGGATTGTGCTTGGTAAAGTAGAGAGTCAGCAAAGAAGGGGAAGGCCCTCGATGAGACGGACTGACACAGTGGCTCCAGTGAGCTCGAGCCCAGCAAGGATTAGGGGCTGGTGCGGGACCAGGCAGTGTTGGGGTCTGTTGCACGCAGGGTTGCTGTGCATTAGAAATGGCTTGATGGCACCTGACGATAAACAATAATTTATAAATCAATCCAGCCTTTATGCAGAACACAAAGGACATACCTTCTTAAAATACTTGATTTTTTCTTTTTCTTTCTTTTTTTATTGTGATTTGGGTGAAAGTTTACAGAGCAAATTCACTTTCTGTACAACAGTTCACATACACTTTGTCTCATAACATTGACCACAGCTTACCACAATGCAACAGCTCCCCTCCCACTTCCTCCCGATAGTTACCTCTTCCCTGTGTCCATCTTTCCATGCACTCCTGTCCCCTGAGCTTTCTCCCTGTGCATAAGCAGCCCTTCTTTCTCCCATGATTGTTCTCTCCAAGGAGTGTATCTACCTCAGGTACATGTTCAGCTCATATGCCTGTCTTTTGTTTGGCTGGAAGCCACAGATGTGGGTTCTTCTTAAAATACTTTTGCACCCACCTTTTTGAATAGTTTTACTAAAGGCATCATTAAAAGTACAAAGACTTGCTTTGTTTTATTTTTGTCAAGGCTGCATTTGAATGTTCTGTTTGCTTTCTACCATTTAATATCTGAACACACAGCTAGTGAACACCTTTGTGTTCCAATGAAGCTTTATTCTGAAGTGAGCTTAATATTGGTATAAATGCTAATGCTGTAATTTTGCAAACAAATTCTTCAACCTAAGTAGAAAAAAAAATACCATACAGTCCTCAAAAACAAGCCAAGACCTAAACCAAACCCACTGCCATTGAGTCAGTTCCAATACATAGCGACCCCCACAGGATTTCCAAGCCTTAAACTTGATCAAAGCACACTGCATCATGTTTTACCCATGGAGAAGCTGGTGGGTTTGAACCGCCAACTTTTTGGTTAGCAGCTAAATGCCTTAACCATTATGCCACCAGAGCGCCTTCCTAAAAAGAAAAGAGAAATTTACAAAATGGAACCCATTGTGCATGTTGTTCGCAAAGTAGCTCACTCCGTTGTGCTCTGAACTCTCCTTGTGCTTTCCCATAGCATTCTCCTGGTCTTGTTTCAGTTTCCTCTCGAGGGCTCAGCAGGCCCACAGGCTTGATGCACCTTTCAGATGTGTACTGCTCACAATCTACAGATTATTTATATGCAGATTCCGTGGATGCATTGTTCATTCATTTCACACATTTATAGTCTGAGTAGACTTCATTGTTGTTTGCTTACCAGTAGATGGTAAAGGACACCAGACGCAGACTCCTCCCAAGACCTGACAGTCGAGTAGGCAAAGAGCTGCCAGCAAGTCCCCTGTACCTCATGGTGACCTCCTGGATAACAGAAAGCAAGAGTGCCTACTCCTGTTTCGTTCTCACCATTACTGGCTTGCCCCCTCCACTTCACGGTGACCTCCTGAATTACAGAAGGAAGTGATCCCCGGTCCGCACCATCCTCACAGTCACTGGCATGTCCCCTCCACCTCATGGTGACCTCCTGGATAACAGACAGTAATGGTGCCTTGTCCTGCATCATCCTCACAGTCACTGGCATGTCTGAGTCCATCATTGTGACAACTGTGCCAATCCGTCTCACCAAGGGCCGCCCTCACCCTGGCTGGCCCTTGGAGTCACCAGCTCTGAGGTCCTTCTCCAGGGACTGAGCCCTCCTGATGATGTGCCCAAAGTGAGCAATCAGCCAGTGTTCTCTGTAATCCCTGAGGTTTTCCTCAGCCGGTTTTTGGATGTAGATCCCTCGGTCTTTCCTCTTAGTCTGTTTAGTCTGGAGGCCCATGGAAACTTGTCCACAAGGGTGACCCTGCAGGTATACGAAATTTTGGCAGAACAGATTCCAGCATCACAGCCATATGCAAGCCACCACAGCATGACAGACTGACAGAGATGGGTGGCAGAGTCTAAGAGGAAAGATTAGTCATTGCACTATATACATTATGAAAGGACAATGTAGAGACGGCAGTGACAGCCCATTGAAAAAGTGAAGGTCAGTGCAAAAGGGGAAGACCCTCAACGAGATGGATCAACACAGTCACTGCAGTGATGGGCTCAAGTGCAGCAAGGATCATAAGGCTGATGCAGGGCTGGGCAGTGTTTTGTTCTGTTGTGCGTAGGGTTGCTATGAGTTGGAATTGACTTGATAGCACCTACAAACTCCTTTATCAAGCATGATACCTTTCTCCAGGACTGGTCCCTCCGTGCAACATGTCCATAGTACGTGAGACCACGTGTTGCCATCTTTACGTCTAAGGAGTATTCCAGCTGCACTTCCTCCAAAACAAAATTGTTCATTCTTGTAGTAGTCCATGGTATTTTCAGTATTCTTCGCCAACATAATAATTGTTATTGTTGTTGTTGTTATGTGCTGTCAAGTCAAACCCGACTCATAGTGACCCCCCCTTGGGTTTCCGAGGCAGTATCACTACGGAAGTAGGATTGCCCAACCTTCCTTCCGAGGAGTGGCTGGTGGGTTTGAACCGCCAGCCGT
>NW_006922138.1:1661054-1670712 GCF_000298275.1 Orycteropus afer afer
TGGTGGACTGTGTGTTGCTGTGAGGCTGGCAGCTGTGCCACCAGTGTTTCACATACAAACGGTTACCCTGGTGGACAGGTTTCAGTGGAGCTTTCAGACTAAGGCAGACTGGGAAGAAGAATGAGGCCATCCACTTCTGAAAAAATGGGCCAATGAAAACCTTATGAATAGCAGTGAAACACTGTTGATATATTACTGGAAAACTTTATGAGTAGCCCAACAATATCATCTGATATAGTGCTGGAGGATGAGACACTCAGGTTGGAAGGCACTCAAAATAAGACTGGGGAAGTGCAGCCTCCTCAAAGTAGAGTCGACCTTAATGATGTGGATGGACTAAAGATTTCAGGACCCCCATTTGCTGAGGGGACATGACAAGACATGGAAAAATACAGCTGCAAAAATACATTAATAATTGGGACATGGATTGTAAGAAATATGAATCTGGGAAAATTGAAGGGCATCAAAAAGGAAAACATAAAGATCAGTATCCTAGGCATTAGTGAGCTGAAATGGACATTTTGAATCAGACAATTATATGATCTACTATGCCTGGAATTACAAATTGAAGAGGAATCACTGGTGTTGCATCCATCATCAAAAAGAATGTTTCAAGATCTATCCTGAAGCACAGTGTTGTCAGTGATAGGATAATATAATATCCATACACCTACAAGGAAGACTGGTTAATAAGATTATTATTCAAATTTACACACAAACACTAAACCCAACAGCAAATAAATTGAAGATTTTTACCAACTTCTGCAGTCTGAAATTGACCAGACATGCAATCAAGATGTATTGACGATTGCTGGTGACTGGAATGTGAAAGTTGGAAACAAAGAAGACTTGTCAGTAGTTGGAAAATATGACTTTGGTGATAGAAATGATGCTGGAGATTGCATGACACAATTTTGCAAGACCAATGACTTATTCATTGCGAATAACTTTTTTCAACAGCATAACTGGTGGCTATATACATGGACCTAACTAGATGAAATACACAAGAATCAGATTGACTACATCTATGGAAAGAGGTGATGGAGAAGCTTAATGTCTTCAGTCAAAACAAGTGCAGGAGCTGACTGAGGAATGGACCACCAATTGCTCATTGCAAGTTCAAGTTGAAGCCAAAGAAAATTAAAACAAGTCCACAAGAACCAAAATATGACCTTGATTATATCCCCTCCTGAATTTAGAGGCCATCTGCAGAATAATTTGATGCATTAAACACCAGTGACCAAAAACCAGAGGAATTGTGGGACAACATCAAGAACATCATCCGTGAAGACAGTAAAAGGTCATTAAAAAGTCAGGAGAGGAAGAAAAGGCCAAAATGGATGGCAGAAGAGACTCTGAAACTTGCTCTTGAAAAGCGAGTATCTAAAGTGAATGTAAGAAATGATGAGATAAAAGCTGAACAGAAGATTTCAAAGAGCAGCTCGAAAGACAAAGTAAAATATTATAATGAAATATGCAAAGACCTGAAGGTAGAAAACCAAAAGGCAAGAACACATTCTGCATTTCTCAAGCTGAAAGAAGTGAAGAAAAAATTTAAGCCTCGAGTGTCAATATTGAGAAATTCTATGAACAAAATATCAAATGATGCAGGAAGCATCAAAGGAAGATGGAAGCAATACACAGAGTCACTGAACCAAAAAGAATTGATTGATGTTCAACCATTTCCAAAACCAAACTCACTGCCATTGAGTTGGAACCAACTCATAGCTACCCCTCCTGAGTTTCCAAGGCAGTATCACTACAGAAGTAGCTTGCCCAGCCTTCCTTCCAAGGATTGGCTGGTGGGTTTGAACCACCAGCCTTCTGGTTAGCAATCACATGCCTTAGGCACTATGCCACCAAAGCTCCTCAACCATTTCAGGAGGTGGCATATAATCACGAACCAATGGTACTGAAGGAAGAGTCAAAGCTGCACTGAAGGAATTGGAGAAAAACAAGGCTCCAGGAATTGACAGAATACCCATCGAGATGTTTTAACAAGTGGATGCCCCACTGGAGGCACTCAATCAGCTATGCCAAGACATTTGGAAGACAGCTACCTGGCCAACTGACTAGAAGAGATCCATATTTATACCCATTCCAAAGAAAGATGATCCCACAGAATGTGGAAATTATCAAACTATATTATTACTATTGCATGTGAGTAAAATCTTACTGAAGATAATTCAAAAACATTTGCAGCAGTATATTGACAGAGAGCTTCCAGAAATGCAAGCTGGATTCAGAAGAGGACTTGGAATGAGGGATATCATTGCTGATGTCAGATGGATCTTAGCTGAAAGCAAAGAATACCAGAAAGATGTTTACTTGTGTTTTATTAATGAAATTTATTAAGATATTTATTAATTAAGTTTATGAAGATGTTTACTAGTGTATTATTAATTAAATAATAATTTTATTATTATTTATTCTACTGTGTAGCTCATAACAAATTATGGATAACACTGAGAAGAATGGAAATTCCAGAACACTTAATTGTGGTTACGAGGAACCTGTACATAGACCAGGAGGCTATCATTCAAACAGAACAAGGGGATACTGCATGGTTTAAAATAAGAGTGTGTGTCAAAGTTGTATCCTGTCACCATACTTATTCAATATGTATGCTGAGCAAATAATCCAAGAAGCAGGACTGTATGAAGAAAAATGCTGCATCAGGATTGGAGGAAGACTCATTAACAACCTGTGATATGCAGACGACACAACCTTACCTGTGGAAAGGGAGGATGACTTGACGCACTTACTGATGAATGATGAAGATAGAAGACTACAGTCTGCAGTGTGGCTTACACCTCAACATAAGGAAAATGAAAATCCTCACAACTGGGCCAACGAGCAGCATCACAATAAATGGAGAAAAGATTGAAGTTGTCAGAGATTTCATTTTACTTGGATCCACAATCAACAGCCATGGAAACAGCAGTCAGGACATCAGACGACAGTTTGCACTGGACAAATATGCTGCAAAAGTCCTCTTTACAGTGTTGAAAGGCAAAGATGTCACTTTGAAGACTAAGGTGCACCTAACCCAAGGCACAGCGTTTTCAATCACCTCATATGCTTGTGAAAGCTGGACAATGAATAAGGAAGAACGAAGAAGAGTTGATCCTTTTGAGTTGCAGTGTTGGCGAAGAGCTGAAACTACTATGGCCCATTAGAAGAACGAACACATCTGTCCTGGAAGAAGTGCAGCTAGAATGCTTCTTGAAAGTGAGGATGGCCCGACTTCATCTCACCTACTTTGGTCATGTTGTCAGAAGGACAATTACCTAGAGAAGGATGACATGCTTGGTAAAGAGTAGAGTCAGCAAAAAAGGGGAAGGCCCTCAATGAGATGGGTCGACGCGGGGCTGCAATGGCGGGCTCAAGCATGACTAGGACTGTGAGGACGGCACAGGCCCGAGCAGTGTTTTCTTCTCTTGCACATGAGTCACTATGGGTCAGAGCCGACTCGGTGACACCTGACAACACCAACAACATCTGCGTCTATGTTTGTATCAGTGTCTCATGTCTATTCCTATACCTGTGTGTGTGTCTCTATCTATAAAGGAGCTCTAGTGTAAATAGTTAAGCACTTGGCTGCTAACTAAAAGGTTGATGGTTCAAATCCACTTGCTGCCCCATGGGAGAAAAGACGTGATGATCGGCTCCCATAAGGATTTCAGCCTACGAAACCCTGTGGAGCAGTTCTCCTCTGCCCTGTAGGGTCACTGTGAGTTGGGATTGACTTGATGCCATACAGCAACATCTACATGTACCTCTCTCTGTCCATCAGTGTTGTTGCTGTTAGGTGTCGTTGAGTCGTCTCTGACTCATAGCAACCCTGTGTACAGCAGAACAAAACACTGCCCAGTTCTCTGCCAGCCCCACAATCCCTGCTATATACTTCAGCCCATCGTTGTAACCACTGTGTCAGTCCATCTTGTTGAGGGCCTTCCCCTCTTTTGTCGACCCTCCACCTTACCAAGCATGACATCCTTCTCCAGAGAATGGTCCCTTCTGACAACATGACCAAAGTAGGTGAGGCAAAGTCTGGCCATTGTCCCCTCCAAGGAGCATTCCGGCTGCACTGCTTCCGGGACAGATCTGTTAGTTCTTTCAGCAGTCTGTGGTACTTTCAGTATTCTTCACCAGCACCACAACTCCAAAGCATCAACTCTTCTTCAGTCTTCCTCATTCATTGTCCAGCTCTTACTTGTATACGAGGTGATTGAAAATATCATGACTCGTGTCAGGCACACCTTAGTCCTCAAGGAGACATCTTTGCTTGTCAGCACTTGAAAGAGGTCTTTTGCAGCCGATTTGCCCAGTGCTATACGTCATCCGTCATCTGGGAGCTCTGGTAGCATAGTGCCTAAGGCACTTGACTGCTAACCAGAAGGCTGGCAGTTCAAACCCACCAGCCACTCCTCAGAAGGAAGGTTGGGCATTCCTACTTCCGTAGTGATACTGCCTCGGAAACCCAAGGAGGGGTTGCTATGAGTCGGGGCCGACTCGATGGCAAATAACAAGAACAATACGTCATCTGATATCCTGACTGCTGCTTTCATCAGCTTGATTATAGAACAAAGTAATATGAAGTCTTTGACAACTTCACTCTTTTCTGCATTTATCATGATGCTGCTTGTAGGTCCCACTGTAAGTATTTTTGTTTTCTTTATATTGAGGTGTAAGCCCTACTGCAGACTGTAGTCTTCAATCTTTATCATTCTCACTTTCGGTAAAAGTTGTGTCATCAGTGTATCGCAGGTCGTTAATGATTCTCCCTCCAATCCTGATGCCACGTTCTTCTTCATATAGTCCAGCTTCTCGGATTATTTGCTCAGCATACAGAATGAATAAGTATGATGAAGGGATACAACCCTGACGCACTCCCGTCTTGATTTTAAACCATACACTGTCCCCTTGTTCTGTTCAAATGACAGCTTCCTGCTCTATGTACACGCCCTGATGCATAAACATGAATACAATTAAGTGTTCTGGAATTCCCATTCTTCTCAATGTTATCCACAATTTGTTATGATCCACACAGTCAAATGCCTTTGCATAGTCAATAAAACACAAGTAAACATCTTTCTGTTGTTCTTTGCTTTGAGCCGAGATCCATCTGACATCAGCAATGATATCCCTCATTCCACATCCTCTTCTGAATCCAGCTTGCATTTCTGGAAGTGCTCTGTCAATATGCTGTCAATATACAATATACATATATATACTGTATCTCTATCTATGTAATACATGGATTTATGTATGTGTATATATGAAAGTAAGTATATGTATAGATGTATATATTTATGTGCATATATATGCATACATGTATGTATACATGTATGGCTTTGAGATTATTATATTTTTATAGGACAAACGTAGTTAGAAAATTTAGGAATGTAGACATATAACTTTGTCAGTGACTTATGACACAAACAAGTGAGCAATAAATGTATTGGTATTTATTTCTGGACATTTTTCTGGATGCATAATTAACATCTTTTCTTACCTTGCTCTACTCAACAGTATAAAAATGGGTGTCTTCCTATTTCACTTCACCTTGTTTCATAAAATGTGCTTTGATCCCCCAAGATGTGATTGTGTTGGGTGGCAGGGCACAGCTGCTTAGCTGCACCTGGGCTGCTGTTTGTCATGCAGTTACATAGACCCTTCTAGGGAGAAGCTGTCCTTGAGCTCTTTCACTAGTTCCAATGACTTTCTCAAGTCAGTTTCTACTGTCCATCAGTGCATGTGGATACGTACTTCCACATGGTTTCCACTCGCAGTCTCACCATCCGAGGGACTTGCGCTTACATCCCTGTGTTTATGCACCAATGGTTACGTACTTCCACGTGGTTTCCACTCACAGTCTCACCCTCCCAGGATGTGCACGTATGTCCCTGTGGTTATACACCAGTGGATACGTCCTTCCACGTGGTTTCCACTCACAGTCTCAGCATCCGAGGGAAATGCACTTACGTCCCTGTGTTTGTGCATCAGTGCGTGTGGATACGTCCTTCCACGTGGTTTCCACTCACTGTCTCACCATCCCAGGATGTGCATGTACGACCCTGTGGTTACACACCAGTGGATATGTCCTTCCATGTGGTTTCCACTCACAGTCTCAGCATCTGAAGGACATGCACTTACATCCATGTGTTTTTGCATCAGGGCATGTGGATACCTACTTCCACGTGGTTTCCACTCACAGTCTCAGCATCCGAGGGACATGCACTTACATCCATGTGTTTATGCATCAGGGCGTGTGGATACATCCTTCCACACGGTTTCCACTCACTGTCTCACCATCCCAGGATGTGCACATACGTCCCTGTGGTTACACACCAGTGGATATGTACTTCCACTTGGTTTCCACTCACTCACAGTCTCAGCATCTGAGGGACATGAACTTACATCTATGTGTTTATGCATCAGGGCGTGTGGATACGTCCTTCCATGTGGTTTCCACTTACAGTCTCAGCATCTGAGGGGCGTACACTTCTGTACGTGTGTTTATGCTTGCACTTCTCTGTCACACTAGTGATCTGAAGTGAGCATGTGTTATGTTAGCAATTTACCAGTGTTTTAAAAATTGTATTCAAACAGTTTGTGTTTTAAAGAACAGAAAACAATGACAGTAAAAGAATTTTCAGTGAGCATTAAAGAGGCACAGCCTTCTCTCCCAGAACCTGGGCGCTGTCATGGTTCGGGTGCTCTGTGTGTTGTTGCTGGGACCCCAGTGCTTCTTGGCACGTGGACTCCTTCAGGAGGTGACACACCACTGCTTCTAGGAGAGCATCGGGTACACCTGTGGGGGCCTTGGCATCCTTCTGATGATGACCCTCTCTAGTTCTTCAACTCGGGAAGGTCGAGTTTAACTTCGCTGTCACAGGTGGTTTGTGATGTGGAATTTATGTTATGAAGAGGGCAGCCGCCCAGTTTGAACATCACATTTATATCGTATTTGCAGATAATGATTACAGTATGCGGATCCTGTTAGCTGGCTTTATACTTTCCAATAATAATCCACTTTGAATGATGTACACTGCAGAAAGAAGAATGCTATTTAGTTTTCAAAAGAAGCGACAGAAGGCCAGCTCATTGCACGTGTGCGGTTCGAGGTCTGTTTTCTGATGTGTGTCCTTTTGACTTCCAGGCAGTGGCTCAAGTCGGAAGACATTCAGAGAATCTCGCTTCTGTTCTATAACAAGACACTAGAGAAAGAAGTAAGCAATGTCTCCTTCCACATCAGTTGGCCTTTCTGAAATTTTGGCTTTAAAGATTCCTTGGCAGAATTGTGTTTGTGTGCTTTTCTTTTGTTTGTTGTTATTGTTTTACATGGGGCACTTGAACGGCTCTCCCTGCATCCAAGCGTTTCTGGCTCCATGCATATGTTCTCTGCCGTGTGTCTTATTACCAGCTTGCTCTCTGTGGCCAGCCACCACTCTTAACACACCGGGAAGTAAATGGTGTTTACATTGCGTCTGAGATCAGCCAACAGGACAGGGCTCCGTGTGCTGTATGTGAAATTTCCTCGGAAAACGTTTTTAAAAGAAAATGAAATCATTCCTGATAGATTTACAGTGTCTGTACACAAATAATTCCTTTTATCTTTTTGGCAAAACTCTGAGATTTATGTGCAGCACCTGTTTGGGAAAGGAAAAGCTCCGGACCCTTAGGCTGTGTTGCCTTTTAATGGCTCCTAAAATGTGAACTATTAGAGGCAGAAACGAATAAGGACTCATTGAGCTTTAACATGTCCAGTATAACATGAACTGGCCCAGACGAATGAAGTCCTTACTACAGAAAGGACCACCGCTTTCTGGGTCAGCCTTCCTTCTTTGCCTTTTGTCTTGTGCTGATCAGAAAAGGGACTCAGAGATAATTTCTGCCATCCAGCCACGTAATTACAGGCTGGCTTTGAACCAAAGCTATCGTGGTAATGGCAGTCATCACAACCCTGGTATTAAAATTCTTTTGAGAAAATTCAGTTCATGGCTGTATGGATGTTGAATGGAAGTGTCAGATGCCCCAATTCCAGAACTCCCCCGTAGTCTCTGCCACAGTTCCATAAACACTGCCTTTCTGTCAGCAATCTGTAGGTGCACTTGTCTACAATAGAGGTTTGATGTGATGTTTTCATTGCCCACCTTCTCCTTGAACAACTCTAACAAATGCAAATGGCTAGGTATAGTTTCTGTGTTAGCTACTGCCTTCTGACAGATGTCCCTTTTTCTTTATTAAAAACACAGTGACAGTTCCCACACCTATGCTGCTACTGCAGCCATTAAGAAACGTACAGGTTTAATGGGATGCATAGAATGGAATCACACTTCTGATTTCTCATCAGGCTGACGTAGGTTCCTCACACACATGCACAGTCTCCTGGAGATGAAGTCATAAAACACACAAAAAAACAGGCCCACTGCCGTGGAATGGATTCCAACTCACAGTGCCCCTAGCGGACAGAGTGGAACTGCCCCAGAGAGTCCCCAAGGCTGTCAGTCTTCACAAAAGCAAAACCCAAACCAAACCCACTGGAAGCAAAGCCCAAACCACACCCACTGCCGCGGGGTCAATTCTGACCCACAGCGCCCCTAGAGGACAGAGTGGAACTGCCCACAGTGTCTCCAAGGCTGTCACTCTTCACGGAAATAAAGCCCCAACCACACTCACTCCTGTGGAGTTGATTCCGACTCCCTAGAGGACAGAGTGGAACTGCCCCAGAGGGTTTCCAAGGCTGTAATCTTTACAGAAGCAGATGGCCTCATCTTTTTCCCACAGAGTGGCTGGTGGGTTCAAACTGAGAACCTTTCCTTTAGCAGCCCAATGCTTTAACCACAGTCACCAGAGTTCCTTTAAGTCACAAGAAAAAAACAAAAATACTCCATTAGGTACAAGTGGCCATCATTAAAACTGATAAAAAGCAGCTCTGCTTCTACGCTCCATGTGCATGTCCTTGAGAGGCGACTTGGAGACAGAAGTTTCAGACCGCAGAGCAGGAAGCCCTCTCCATCCACCTGAGCCTGGCTGCTCTTCAGGCCTCGGAGGCCAAAGACACAGCAGGCAGCGAGAGCGCAAAGGCCACTGGCGAGCGTCTGCACTTCTGAGGCCATGGCCTGAGGAATGAACGTTTCCCCACAACTCGGGAAACAGCCTGAGCATGGATGGCTTCCGCAGCCTGCCAGGGTGTCCAGCAGGATCCGGCAGAAATGTCTACACAGCTCTGTCTCCCTCGGTGTTACTGTAAAACCCTCTTTATGAGAGTTGTCTTTAAGCCATGATTGGCAGCGTAGTTCCAGAGTGATTCTGCCTGAGTGCAAATCCTGGCTTCACCATGCGCTCACTGTCCCCTGCGTGCTCCCTGTCCCCCGTGTGCTCCCTGTCCCCCGTGTGCTCACTGTCCCTCGTGTGCTCACCATCCCCCATGGGCCCACTGTTCCCTGTGTGCTCACTGTCCCCCATGTGCTCACTGTCCCCTACATGCCCACTGTCCCCTATGTGCCCACTGTCCCCCATGTGCTCACTGTCCCCTACATGCTCACTGTCCCCTACATGCCCACTGTCTCCTATGTGCCCACTGTCCCCTGCATGCTCACTGTCCCCCATGTGTTCACTGTCCCCTACATGCCCACTGTCCCCCATGTGC
>NW_006922138.1:1671302-1671761 GCF_000298275.1 Orycteropus afer afer
CCACTGTCCTCCATGTGCTCACTGTCCCCCATGTGCTCACTGTCCCCTACATGCCCACTGTCCCCCATGTGCTCACTGTCCCCTACGTGCCCACTGTCCCCCATGTGCTCACTGTCCCCTACGTGCCCACTGTCCCCTACATGCCCACTGAACCCCATGTGCTCACTGTCCCCCATGTGCTCACTCTCCCCTATGTGCTCACTGTCCCCTACATGCCCACTGTCCCCTACATGCCCACTGTCCCCTATGTGTCCACTGTCCCCCATGTGCCCACTGTCCCCGTGTACTCACTGTCCCCCATGTGCTCACTGTCCACAGTATGCTCACTGTTCATTCTGTCTCCTTGAGCATAGAACCCCATTATTTTGGGCTGACACTTGTCATCCCCCAATAGTGCAGTCATGGTTGCCGCCTGTCTGGTTATCATGCCCCCTGAATGAGCTGCATGTAGAGTGTTTC
>NW_006922138.1:1672316-1674793 GCF_000298275.1 Orycteropus afer afer
GCTGGGCAATCTACTTCCATAGTGATACTGCCTGGGAAACACAAGGAGTGGTCGCTATGAGTCAGATCTGACCCAAAGGCACATAACAACAACTACAACAAACTCCACAGTGGACTGTCCTCGTGTGAAAAGTCGTGACACATCCTCCCACAATTGTCAGGCCCCTGAGCTGTCCGTATGTCCCTCAGTTTGCTCACTCATTTTTCCTGTCAAGGCCTTCTCCCCTATGTGGAATGGTTCAGGGATGGCAGGTTCATGAAGAGGCCTGCGCCTGATGGGTGGTCTCTGGAAGCCGTTGTCACAGTTCAGTTAGAGGGGAAGCCGTAGTCCTCGGCGGGTTGCTGCCCCGGTCTGCAGTTTACGGGCATGCTGTGTTCTGGGGTGGCCAGGCAGCTTGCTGGCTGTGGGGTGCCTCTCATAGATAACATTCCCGGTGGTTTCTTTCCACTCTCAGTACCGAGCCACAGCCCTGCCGGCGTTCAAGTACTACGTGGCCTGTGCCTGCCTCATCTTCGGCTGCATCTTCCTCGTGCAGACCCTGGTGTTGCCCAAGTAAGTGCATCTGGCTCCCTGTGGGCTCTCACCTGCTGTATGGGGCACGTCCCACCAGCATCCAGTCATCTTTGAGGGACCCCCATGGTGCTAATTTCCAAACTGAAGGGTGATCTAGCAGGTCACAGTGTTCCAAGAAGGTAGGAAGAGGCTGACTTACAGTGATTCTGGGTTTCAAAGTGGATGTGTTGATTCAGTTTTTAGGCATATTTAAGGAGTAATAATAAATTTAACATTCATACCTTGACCTCTGTATTATTCTAATATTAAATCTATGAAACGTGGCCCAAGAAACTAAGACAGAAGGAGCAAACTCACCACAGATTGTTTCTGATAGAAATATTTGGCATTAAAAAAAAAAGGGGGGGACCAGGTTTGCTGGTCTGATAAAGCCTGGTGGAACCCCTGAGACTATGCCCCTTAGCTGCCCTTCAGGTCTGGAATTGAACCCACTCCTATGGCTTCCAGCCAAACAAAAGACAGGTGTATGGGCTGAACATTTAAATTAGGTAGATATACTCCTCGGAGAGGTCAGTATGGGAGAATAGAAGGGATGTGTTTGCACAGGGAGACAGCTCAGGGCAGGAGTGCAGGGAGAGAAGGACACAGGGGAGAGGTGGCTATGGGGAGGAAGTGAGAGGGGAGCTGTTGCATTGTGGGAAACTGCACTCAGTGTCATGAGACAATGTCTATGTGAGCTGCTGTATGGAAAGTGAATTTGCTCTGTAAACTTTCACCCAAATCACAATAAAAAAAAGAAAGAACTATTTGGGGTTTTGGTTTGTTTTTGTGGCTTGGATGAAAGTTTACAGAGCAAACTGGTTTTCCTTTCAACAGTTCATACACATTGTGTGACGTTCATTGCAGTCCCCACAGTGGGACCGTACTCTTCCTGTTTCCTGCCTATGGTTACCATTTCCCTGGAGCCTCCTTTCCCACCCCTTCCTGCCTTGTAGCTTTCTCCCTGGACAAATGCTGCCCTTGATCTCCCAGGCTGACTGTTCTGAGGAGCACATACCTCCCTTGGGTTCTTGCTCACCTGATAGGCCTGGCAGTGGGCTGAAAGTTGAGGCAGGGGGGTGAGTTCCGTTCCAGGTCTGGAGGGTGGCTGAGGTCATAGACTTGGGGTTCCACCAGTCTCTATCAGGCCAGTTAGCCAGGTCTTTTGCATGACTTTGGGTTTTGATCCACATTTCTCTCCCACTGTGCTTGGGACTTCCTATTGTGATCCCTTTCAGAGCAGTGAGTAGTGGTAGCTGGGCACCATCTAGTTCCTCTGGTCTCAGCGTCATGAAAGCTGGGGTTCCTGTGCCCCTCTAATAGGTATATCTGTTGTTGTTGTTTCTTACTGCCATCATGTTAGCTCTGACTCAGAGGGAGCCCATGAACAGCAGAGTGAATCGCTGCCTGTCCTGAACCAGCCTCAACCATTGCCGTCTTTGAGCCTATTGTTGCAGCCACTGTGTCAATCCATCTCATTGAGGGGTTCTGTCTTTATCACGGAACCCTCTGCCTTTCCAAGCATGACTTTCTTCTCCCAGGACTGGTCCCTCCTGACCACATGTCCAAAGTATGTGACATGCTCCCTTCTAAGGAACATTCTGGCTGAACTTTCTCCAAGATGGACTTCCCCATATCATAGTCTTAATATACATGGACAGAACCCATCAGTGAAATTTCCTAATGTGCACAGACACATTTTCCATTCCAAACAAAAAATCACCCCATTCAGTTCCTTTTGTGTGTCAGGTCTGTGACTGTTGGTGTCTCAAATGCATAAGGTTTGCTACTCAATAGAGAAAATGAGCATTAAAAAGTTATGGGAGCAAAACAGGTGTGCCAAGGGGTTGTTCTTGTTGCTGTTGTTAATGTGCAGTCAAGTCATCTCTGACTCATAGCAACCCATGTCCAACAGAACGAAACAC
>NW_006922138.1:1676258-1677593 GCF_000298275.1 Orycteropus afer afer
GTTGGTTCTCGATCATATGCCACTTCCTGAAATGGATGATCATCTACCACTTCTTTTTGGTACAGTGACTCTGTGTATTCCATCCATCTTCTTTTGGTGTTTCCTGCATCATTCAACATATTGCCCACAGAATCTTTCAGTATTGCAATTCGCGGCTTAAATTTTTTTCCTCAGTTCTTTCAGCTTAAGTAATGTCGCACATGTACTTCCCTTTTGGTTTTCTAATCTAGGTCTTTGTACATTTTATTATAATAATTGACTGTCTTCTCAAGCTGCTCTTTGAAATCTTCGGTTCAGCTTTCTTATCCTGTCAATTCTTCCATTTGCTTTAGCTACTTTCTGTTAAGAGCAAGTTTCAGAGTCTCTTTTGACATCCATTTTGGTCTTTTCTTCCTTTCCTGTCTTTTTAAGGACCTTTTGTTTTCTTGATGGGTGATGCTCTTGATGTCATCCCACAATTCCTCTGGTTTTCGGTCATTGGTGTTCAATGCATCAAATCTATTCTTTAGATGGTCTCTAAATTCAGGAGGGATATAATCAAGGTCATATTTTGGCTCTCATGGACTTCATTTAGTTGTCTTCAGCTTCAACTTGAAATTGCATATAAGCAGTTGATGATCTGTTCCACAATCAGCTCCTGGCCTGGTTTTGGCCGAAGATACTGGTTGAGCTTCTCCATCGCCTCTTGCCACAGACAGAGTCAGTCTGATTCCTGTGTACTCCATCTTGCAAAGTCCATATGTATAGCCACTGTTTGTGTTGTTGAAAAAGGTATTTATGATGACTAAGTCGTTGGTCTTGCAAAATTCTATCATGTGATCTCCAGTGTCATTTCTGTCACCAAGGCCATATTTTCCAACTCCCAGTGATTCTTCTCTGTTTCCAACTTTTGCATTCCAGTCACCCACAATAATTAACAAATCTTGATTTCATGTTTGGTCAATTTCAGACTGCAGAAGTTGATAAAAATCTTCAATTTCCTCATCTTTGGCTTTGGTGGGTGATGCATAAATTTGAATAATAGTAGTATTAACTGATCTTCCTTATAGATGTATGGACATTTACCTATCACTGACAGCATTGTACTTCAGGATAGGTCTTGATACGTTCTTTATGATGATGAATGCCACGTCGTTCTTCTTCAATTTGTCATTCTCGGCATAATAGATCATATCATTGTCTGAATCAAAATAGCCAAAACTAGTTAAGTTCAGCTCACTAATGCCTAGGATATTGATCTTTATGTGTTCCATTTCATTTTTGACAACTTCCAATTTTCCTACATTCATACTTAGTACTTAGTACACTCTATGTTCCAGTTATTAATAGATGCTT
>NW_006922138.1:1678118-1678735 GCF_000298275.1 Orycteropus afer afer
TTCCTGGTCTCCCTGGCCCTGCTCACTTACCCAGCCTGTCCCCAGGGCACTCCACACAAACACCAGCCTTCCGCTGCTCTTAGGCTGACTAACTGTGGCCTGCCCCCTGGGCAGCTCTATGCACACAAACACCCATCTTCTGCTGTTCCTAGGCTAGCTTACTGCGTGCGGCCTGCCTCTTGTGAGCTGAACTCACCCAGACACCCACCTTTTGCTGCTCCTGGGCTGGCTTACTGTGGTCTGCTCCCAGGGTGCTCCACACAAGGGGAGCAGGTCCTTATTACTACTCTTAAGTGGTAAACATATTCATTCACCTATTTTGTGAGTACTCTCACATCCTCAATGTCATAGTTGAGGCAGGGATGATTCCGTCTAGAATTTCCACCATCTGTGCAGGAGATTTGGGCTCAGTTCCAGGCCCGTGCACCTCATGGGCAGCAGCCACCACGCGTCCGTCAGTGGAGGCATGTGTGGTGCTGTGATGCTGAGCAGGATTCAGCGGAGCTTCCAGACCAAGGCAGACTGGGAAGGAAGGCCTGGCAGCCTACTTCCGAACATCAGCCCCTGAAAGCCCATGCATCAGTCCCAACTGTCCAGGCTGCCAGCACCCGTGGGCA
>NW_006922138.1:1680165-1681333 GCF_000298275.1 Orycteropus afer afer
AACATGGCAGGCCACTAATTCAAGTCCAGAAGAAGTGCCAAGATCGGCAGGGCATGGCAGGCTGTTGAACAATGACTTGGCTATGTGCAGGGTTCAGTCGTGCCATCAAGCTGGAGACCTTCCTCAAATCTGCTTCTCATACACTGGAAGCAGCCCACATCTCTCAAACAGCTACTCTGCTGCTCCAGTAGATTCCACCATGGAATCGATTGCCAATCCCACCACGGGGAATAACTGCATCCAGCTGCCCAGCCACTCAACCAGGCCCAGCCAAGTTGTCAACAACCTTAACTACCATGCTGTGATAGGATAATATCCATACGCCTGCAAGGAAGACCGGTTAATATGACTATTACTCACATGCATCCACCCACCACTAATGTCCTAGATGAAGAAACTGAAGATTTTTACAGACCTCTGCAGGTGGGAGTCGATCAAACATGCAATTGAGATCCCTTGAACATTACTGGTGATTGGTAGGACAAAGTTAGAAAGTTACTGATATTGCATGGATCTTGGCTGATTTTTAGCCAAGATTTTTGCCTGTGTTTTATAGACGATGGTAGCTCTGGTGGCATGGTGCCTGAGGCATTTGACTGCTAACTAGAAGGCTGGTGGTTCAAACCCACCTCAGAAACCCAAGGAAGGGTCGCTATGAGTCTGATCTGACTCAATGGCAGTGAGTTGGGTTTTTTGTTTTTTATAGACTATGCAATGGCAGTCAACTGTGTGGATCATAAGAAATTATTGATAACTTTGTGAAAAATGGAAATTCCCAAACAATTTTTCTCACACAGAACGTGTACATAAACCAAGAGGCTGTCATTTGAATAGAATAAGGGGACACTTGGTTTTAAGGTTTAAAATCAGGAAAGGTGTATGTAATTGTGGTCTTTAGTGACATTACTCAACCTTATGCTAAGCAATAATCCAAGAAGCTGGACTATAGGAAGAAGAATGGGCCATCAGGATTGGAGGAAGACTCATTAACAACCTGCAGTATGCATACAACACAACCTTGCTTGCTGAAAGCAAAAAGGACTTGAAGCACTTACTGATGAAGATCAAAGACTACAGCCTTCAGTAGGGAGTTCACCTCAATGCAAAGAAAACAAAAATCCTCACAATTGCACCAATAAACAATTTCACACTAAGTGGAGAAAACATT
>NW_006922138.1:1688183-1690829 GCF_000298275.1 Orycteropus afer afer
GCTTTGTATCTGGTAACTCCTGCCCTGCTCTTCAGTTCATCCATTTGAAACCTAGTTCCAGTATGTTTTATGATACATTTTAATTGGGAGAGTGGTGGTTCTCACTTCCAACGAGTTTCTCCCATACTGACTAGCATCCTTTTATTATTATTATTATTAAATTTATTGTATGTAGATTTTCTCATTGAGTTTTGTTTGTAAAATGTCTCATTTTTTTTTTTTTTTTTGAAAGGAGAGAAATGATTAAATGAGTGAGTGCATGAATGAATGATGGAATAATAAGGAATTTTCAACCTTGAAACAAACAGTAATGGGAGTATTTTCCCAAAAGAATGTCTTTCATCATTCCTGTTTAGTCCATAATATTTAAATCTGGCTGTGGTTTCAGAATTTGAAGAGATAATTGATTTAATTATGTGTTGGATCTGCTCTTTGGAGTTCTTCTCTCAGTTCTGTCACGTAACTGTAGCACATATAACCTTATCAGAATCTGAGCTATGCTCAATCCAAAAACGACCAAACCTGGATTGGTTTTTGCACTTTTAGTGGTTTCATTCATCTTGTCTCCAAACTAAATGAATTATCGTAAGCCATGCCTGGATAGTTCTTAAAACAATGATGCTTTTATTTTAAAATAAATAATTAAGTAAGTATCATTAAATATCATGTGTTTTATTATCCAAATTGAATTAAGAATGATATTTTACTTTGTAAAAAAATAGTAGCCAAATTATAAATTTAAATATTGTACAACTGTTATTTCTACTTAGATTCTTTTGGACTTTGCAAAAAGTGTGTGTGGGCAGCTCCTTCCACCTCATCCAACCTCATGAGGAGGAGAGAGAATCACCATCAGCAGCCCAAGGCTGATTCCTGTGAGGTCAAACATGCTGCCACCCGCCAGCCTTCTTACCAATTCTGGTACCAACCGTCCCTCCCACAGAAGTCTCTACTTCTCTGCTGGGTTCCGTAATTCATTCCAGGGGTCACAGAGAAATCACAGATGATACTCACAATTACGGGGTTTATTAGAGAAGTAACAGGTTATGATTCACATTCAGGACAACTTAGGATACAATTCTTCAATCAGGACAGCGTCCCCTTGGCCATCCCTGCAGGCATGGCTCTCTTTCACCCTTGGCCTTTCAGCCTGGCCTCTGCCCTGCAGAGGCAAGTATTGCAAAGCTCTGCTAGCTCTGCCACTTGGTGCACCCCACTCCACCAGCAAGCTTCTTGCCCAAAGGCACTCTTAACAGAGCCAGATCAAGGCCTAGCTCAGATGCTTCTGGGCTGCCCAACCCACTCAGAAGGAATCCTGGTCCTTCAAGTGTCCAGCAAGGCCAGCATGGTCTTCCCCTCTGCAGCTGCCCCTCTGAGCCTAGCACCCCACCCCCCCTCTCCAGCTCACACTGCTCGGCCCCCCACCTCCTTGCTGTTCCTTGAACACACTGTGCTCTCATCTTCTAGAATGTTCTTTGGCCAGATATCCACATATTTCCTACGTCAACTCATTCGGAACTCTGTTTCAACATCACCTAGTCAGCGGTGGTGGGCACCCTCACTTGAAATGCCACTGTCCATCCCTCTCTAGACTGCTAACCAGCTTCATTATATGATTGGACTGTGCTGAAGTGTTGTTCCTGAGGCTACAGGATGGGGAGGAAGGAGGGCTGTTGGAAGGCCAGGCGAGAGACCATGGTGCTTTGCACAGGGTGGTGGTGGAGGTGTTCTGCAGCCGTCCGATCCTGGGCTGTGTGGCCAACAGGACTGTCGACAGACTTGCTGCTGCACTGGATGTGAGGAGTAAAAGAGCGTTCAGTTCTATGACCTGGGTCTGAGCAACTGAAAAAATGGGCTGCAGTTACAGAGAGAGGAATAAACAGTTCTGGAAGGAACCTGTGGAGTCGGGTTTAGCTCTGGACATTAAAGACCCGTGTGCACAGCAGATGTCCAGGTGGTGGAGTGTTGTAAGGAAGGGGCTGAGGGTAGAGATACAATCTGGGCAATTCGGCCCATTGATGGTATTTAAATCCCTGGACTGGGGCGAGCTCAGCTGAAGAATGAATGAGTGGAAAAAGAGAAGAGCGGCCCCTCTGTGGAGCAGAATCTGTGTGAAAACTTCTGTCTCCAGCCCCTATTGTCACCCCCAAGTGGAAGCCTGCCTTCTCAGCCGAATGGAGTTCCTTTGCTCTTTGCCCCATCACAGGACCTTCTGTCCAGAGTGTCGCAGAGCTGCCGCTTCCTGTTGTTGGAGAGAGGCTACAGTAGTGGTGATGGGTATACACAAGCCTCTTGCCTTGCACCTTGCAGTCTCTTTCTGACCAAATTCCATTTCTCTCACTCTTTTTTTTTTTTTAATTCCATTTCTCTTTGAAATTCTGTTGCTTTACCCAAAGAGCTTCCATCATCTCATGTTAACTTGTCAATCTTATCATTCACATAGTGGATGTGAGCCTGGCGTCACTAAGAGAGTCTTGCATCATTCCTTGTGAGAAGGAGGTGAGGGCAGAAAGCAAGGGAGGCAGGAACGCCTTCATTAAATTCCAGAGAAGGACATGATTGGTGTCCCAGGCTGGGGGCCGGGGTGTGGCTGTTAGCTGCCTTCCAGCCAACACCAACTCATGGCCCCCTTACGTGTAATGGAAC
>NW_006922138.1:1693054-1694195 GCF_000298275.1 Orycteropus afer afer
CCCAATGCCTTAGCCACTGTGCCACCAGAGCTCCTTTAATTAGGCTAGTAGCTGTGGGTTTTCTGTAGAGGTCCTTTATCAGGTTGAGGAAGTTCTCTTTTGTTCCTAGTTGGTTGAGTGTTATTATCCAGGCTGGGGACTTGGAGGCTGCTTTTCACTTGGGGGTGGCTCTATGTTAAGGGCAGGACCTGAGGTATATGGGCAAGGGGTTTGGAGGCTGCTTTTCCCTTGGGGGGTGGCTATATATTAAGGCCAGGACCTGAGAGAGGCAGGCCCAGGGCTTGGGCGATGCTTTTTACTTGAGTATGACTCTGTATTAAGGCAGGGGTCTGAGGTAGACAGGCCCAGGGCTTAGAGGCTACTTTTCGCTTGGTTGTGGCTCTATATTAAGGCGGGGGCCTGAGGTAGGCAGGCCAGGGGCTTGGAAGCTGCTTTTCGCTTGCATGTGGATCTGTATTAAGGCCAAGGCCTAAGATAGGCAGGCTGGGGGCTTGGATGCTGCTTTTCACTTGGGTGTGGCTCTATATTAAGGCCGGGGCCTGAGGTAGGCAGGTGCAAAGGGGTTGGGAACAACTAAGGGAGACGAACTCGTCTGTCACTTTGTTGTCCTGTGGTGGCTTACGAGTTGCTGTGAGGCTGGAGGCTATGCCACTGTGTTGCAAAATGCCAGCAGGGTCACCCCTGGTGAAGTGGGGCTTCCAGGCTTAGACAGACTGGGAAGAAGGAAGAGGTCATCCACTTCTCAAGGTACTGGCCACTGAAAACCTTATGAATAGCAGTGAAACACTATGATATATTACTGGAAAACATTATGAACAGCCAGGAAACATTGTCTGACATTGTCCCAGAAGATGAGCCCCTCAGGTCAGAAGGCACACAAAATTTGACTCCTCAGAGTCACTAAGATGGCCTCAATGATATGGATAGAGTAAATCTTTCAGAATATCCATTTGCAGATATGGCACCACTCAAAATAAGCAGAAACAGATGCAAACAGACATTAATAATCGGAACATGGAATTTACAAAGTATGAACCAAGAAAACTAGAAGTTGTCAAAAATGAATGGAATGCATAAAAAAACAATATCCTAGGCATTAGTGAGCTGAAATGGACTGGTTTGGCCACTTTGAATCAGATAA
>NW_006922138.1:1706362-1707648 GCF_000298275.1 Orycteropus afer afer
CATAAATGATCAAGTTTAGCATCCACCCTAGAGTGGTGAGGTCTTGTTGGCATACCAAATAAAACTCTTTTTTTCTAAACAGGATTATACCCACAGGTGCAGGGCTGGGATGTCAACACAGGGTCACACCCACAGGTGCAGGGCTGGGGATTCAACACTGGGTTAAATCCACAGGTGCAAGGGTAGGAATTCATCACAGGGGTTACCCACAGGTACAGGGCTGGGGATTCAACACACTCTCAGAGGCCATGATTCAGTCATGCCAAAGGGGCAGCGAGGCCACATCTCTAACCCCATAAGAGGAAGACAGAATCACTATCAGTAGCCCAAGGACTATTCCCATGAGGCCAGACATGCTGCCTCCCTCCAGCCCTTGCACCAACCCTGACACCAACCATTCCTCCCACAACACCCACCACTTCTCTGCTAGGTTTGATAATTCGCTGCAGTGACCACACAGAACTCACTGATTATGGGGTTTATTAGGGAAGTACCAGGCTACAATTCAAGTTCAGGAAGAAGCTCAATCTCTCTCAGCCTGCCATTTCTCAGCCAATAGTCTCTTTCTGTCTCTCTCCCAGCAGCATATGTCTCCTGGTGTCTCTTTCTCAGGAGCACATTTCTCTCAGGAGTGCATTTCTCTCAGCAGCACGTCCTTCTCAGCCAGCAGTCAGAGAGACCCCTTCTGTCTCTCAGAGGCCTCCTTTTGAGCCTGGCAGAGTGGCCAAACTAGCCAATCATAACATCAGAATTCTAAGCACATGAAAGAGAGCAAACTTCCCAGAACATTGCTTTGTGCCACATCCAACAGAAATACCCCAGGTGGATAATTTTTACAATCAGGAGCTCCTCAGTTGCTCACAGCAAATTCCAACACAGAGTTTACAAAGACTTATGGCTAGAAAAGCCATACCTGGTAATTTACTACACCACAAGTCCATAGCACTGAGATAAATCCAGATGGGTCATGGTGTGATACAGTCTTTGATGGCACAAATAGGATACCGATGAGATAATAAGCTTAAAATCTGCCATATCATTAAATGTGAAAGGCATGATAAAAGCATGATCAAACAACATGCTGTCTACAAGAGATACATTTTAAATACAAAAATCAATCAGGCTGAAAGACAGCATGGAAAACATGCATAAACATTAAGCATGAGCAGGCTTCTGTCCTCTTGTGTTACTGTCCAACAAAGAAAACACGCAGTCACAGAAGTTCACCAGAGATAAAGAATAATGATGAAAGGGCCAGTCCATCAGAAAGAAGTGAAAAATCATGA
>NW_006922138.1:1708098-1709401 GCF_000298275.1 Orycteropus afer afer
ACTGAGCCCCAGCATGGAACACACATCCTGCCCAGCCTCATGTGGAACACTGGACAGGATGTAAGAGACACGAGGTCGTGAAGGACCTCAGTCACTTAGAAAAGGTTGACATAAACCAGGAAAAATTAAAATCTCACATTCTATTCTCTAACCAACAAAGTGAAATTAGCTGTCAATAACCATAGAACACCTAACATGTCCGCACATATCTGAATACAGTCATATGCTGTCATCTCACCGTCTGATGATCGAAAGCAACCACTGAATCCAGCTCCTATGCAGAGGAAGGGGAAGCAGATCAGTGCTTAAGCAGAAGCCTCTCAGAAGTTTCCTGATACGTTTTATAGCGACCATATCCATTAACAGGGAAATAACTGCAGCGTATTCATGCTACTCAAAAAATTAAATAGATAAACAGAGATACTTACAGCATGGATGACCAATCTCAAAGCCACAGTGAGTGAAAGGAGCCCGGCGTGCCCAAGTCTGTAGTTCAGCTTCACGGCTGTCTGATGTTCTGCATGATGCCAGCTGGGTCTGCGTCAACAGAAAGCAGACCAAGGGTTCCTGTGGGGATGTGGGGGCTTCTAGAAGGAGGCGATGACAGTATTCTGTGTGTTTGCTGGGGTGCTTGTTACACACAACCTACACACTCATATACACATACACTCATGCACACAGATGCACACACATACACACATAAATATAGACATATAGAGAAACAAAGAGGCACACACATGCACAATCATATACACACACTCATATATGCACACAGAGAGACACACACATACATACACACAGAAACACAGAGACAGAGGAACAAACACACACACACATGCACATGGAGAGAGAGACACACACAGAGAATTATAGACTTACAGAGAGACACAGACGCACACACATGTACACAGAAATACAGACTCAGGCACACACATACACACTATGTACACACACACACTCATATGCACACAGAGAGAGAGACACATACAAACGCAAACATAAATATAGACACAGGCATCCACATGCACACAGAGACACATGAACATATATACACACTCACATACACACAGAGAGACACACACACACATACATACATAAATATACACTTACCCAAAGAGAGACAGAGATGCACACACAGAGAGAAATGCACACAAACACCCACACACATATGTACACACAGAAATACCCACAGAAACATGTGCACACACATACACACTCTTACACACAGAGACACACACATAGATATACACTTACACAGACATACACACAGACACAAATATATACTCACACACACATAAACTCA
>NW_006922138.1:1709841-1710913 GCF_000298275.1 Orycteropus afer afer
GCACCCTCGGACATCAGAGAAGAGGTCAGAAGTGACCGTGGAAAATAGTCAGTACAAACAGCAGGCTATGATGAGTGTGTCCCGGATCCTGAACATTTAACAGCGTGAGGGCGCCAGTTTATAACTTCTCAACAAACAGAGGGAACAGACGAAGCAAACACAGCTTAGCCAGTTAACTGAACTCAGAAAAGAGGGGGAAATAACAACTAATAAATGGAAAACAGGAAATAAGATGTGATGAACTGGTGGTCAAAGGGTAATAAATTTTAGAGTTGTGAATGGGTGAAAATGCCCTATTTAAAGAAAGAAGCTTGTGGATTGCGGCTGAAAGCTAAAAGCCAACTCTCTCCTCCATTTGGCTAAAACAAAAAAGACAGAAAGACTGAAAATAAAAGGATGGAAAAATAGCTATTCTGGAAGACAGCTTACCTCAAGAAGGAAGCTGTGATACATCAATTTCAACAAGAGAGAATTCGAAAGAAAGGCATCAGCATGAATGGAAGTTTGACGTTAAGAAAAGATACAGTCAGCAGGAAACGTCACACACATACCATTCTATGCAGCATGGTGTCTGTCTGAAATAACGAATGCAGGAATGGTTAAAAATCTTGGCAGAACCACAAGACTAGCTGGACATGTTAAAGCTTTGTGAAGTGGAGAAAATAGATAGAGCCCGCAAGCCCATGAGGGATTGACTAGCTGAGCGGGCTCCAGTCTACAGAGGTATTTAGAGAACCCACTTTGCTTCCAGAAAGACGGAAATACACATTGTTCTCGGCGGTCTGTAGGACGGAGCAGAAGTGCAGTTTGTCACAGCCCAGAAGGCAACCAAACTGTCAAAATGGAAATGATAGACACCACGGTGTCAGACCAAATCTGATGAAATCGGAAACATCAGGGACCCGTCACAAACAACCTCCTTTTGAAATTTAAAAATCCCACTGCCAATGACTCTTGTGTTAGAAGAAATAAAAGCTCAAATTCTAGGCTTTTAGAAAAGAATGACAATGAGTAGATACAAGTCAAAAGCCATGGGCTTTGAGCAAAGCAGTCGTACAGGAATGTTGTATCC
>NW_006922138.1:1712548-1713615 GCF_000298275.1 Orycteropus afer afer
CCCTGCACTCCCCCAGTGACACCACTGGGTACAACTGCCCCGTAGGGTCTCCAAGGCAGTACGCTTTCCTGAAGCATTTTGCTGGTTCTTTCTCTTGCAGAGCTGCTGGTGGGCTCAAACCACCAACCTTTCGCTTAGCAGCCAAGCACTTAGCTGTTTCTTCGTGGGAGTTACTGTTTGTGACCCCTGGAGGTACTATCAGTAACTACCACATAGGACGTTTTAGAGGATTAAGTAAGCTGTACAGATACAGCCCTTGAATGGTACTTGGCACGTAGTTGTTGCCGTCGAGTTGGCTTGAATTACAGTGGCCCAGGCCAACCTCGTGGATCACAGTGATCGATCAGTAACTGACTGGGCCACATTTTGTCGCACCGTCCATTGCATCACCACGAGTCAGAATGACTTAAAACTACCCCCCACTAATGCGTCCCTTTCTGTTTCCTGGCAGAACGACCGTCCTCGGCGTTTCCTTTGGAGTTGCGTTTCTCTTGCTCACCTTCATCCTGTGTGTCTGCTTTGCTGGGCAGCTTCTGGTAGGTACTTCAAACGTGGAACATCTTTCAAAGTGTGTTCATTTGAAGAACGCTGATATTTTGTGTAAAACTTAGCACAGCCGGCACCTTGTGGATTTACCGTCCAGGAGATTCAGAGCTCCAGAGAGAAGCATGTCCCCTTCGTGTTATGAGCCGAGAAGTTAAACTCAGGCAGCTCGAATCCAGCAGGATGCTCATTGGAGAACCGTTGTAAATGTGGGGTGTCATACAACTAAGTCATACTGATGTCATCTCTGAGTTTTCAGAGTATGTGCAGGTACAAAGGTAACAGGAGGCTTCTAGTGTACCGGGGAATTAAATGGTGAGCCAAATACGTCTTGTACACACACTTTCAAGATATAAAGTTTAGAACCTTTGGAAACAGCAGATATAAAAGTATTTTTACTGGTCTTTTAACTTTAGCCAGTCATGGCATGCTCTTGTGGCTTAAACGCTGGCTCTCGAGATAAGCGTTAAATCGAAGCTTGTTCCTGAGGCCAGAGCAAGACCTGCTGGCTGAGCACCGCCCCA
>NW_006922138.1:1715005-1718392 GCF_000298275.1 Orycteropus afer afer
GTTACTTAGGACAGATTTGTTCATTCTTCTGGCAGTCCATGGCACTTTCAGTGTTCTTCGCCAGCACCACAACTCAAAACCATCAGCTCTTCTTCGGTCTTCCTTATTCGTTCATGCCCAGCTTTCACATGCATATGAGGTGATTGTCCAGTTCTACTTAAAGCCATTTAATGTTGCTGTCCTAACTAGCATGTCTTCCATGTTCCTTTCCAAAGAGCCCAGTCCCTAGGAGGTGGGAGCAGAGTGTTTACAGTGATGCCTGTGAGAGCCAGAACTCACAAAAGTGCCTTCCTTTCCCCATCTCACATGTTGTCCGCCTTCCAGAGGGCTCTGACTAATGACTTTGTCTCTTGTTTGAGTGGACAGCAGTGGGGCTTTCAGCCTCACGTAGGCTCTAGCATCACACGATTTCCTGTATTCAGGGTTCAGAGCTGCCTTTTCCTCCCTTCCACTGTCTCGGCTGTGATGGAGAAGCAGCAGAAAGCTGGGGCTGAGGAAGGCTGGCTTTCCAGGATGTTCTGCAGCTGTGCAGTGCCCTCTCTGGCCTCAGTGCCATCTGACCGCGGTGCTGAACCAGTCTCTGGTCACTGTGACCAACAGCATACACAGTGGCTCACGCCTCCTCCAGGGGAATTCCTGAGACCCTGGCACCCATATGGCAGTGCTGCAAGGTTGTATGAGCCCTAGGGTCCAGGCTTCAGGTGGACCCGCCACGTCATCACAGTTTGCCAAAATGTCAGGAAGATTCAACTGAGTTGGCTTCTGATTTCCCTGAGCTGAAATCCAGATGATCTGTGAAGGAGTCTCCCCCAAGTGGCCAGCTCCAATCCTTGGTCCAGATTTACTCCTTGTAAAATTGTACAGGGCATTCTTGGGGTGGTTTAGCTGTGGGTGTCATTCTGATAGTAGAGTTTGTCTGATGGTTGAAACTGTCTTCAAGAATAGCTGCTAGGTGGGTACAGAGCACCACCCTATTGGTTAGCAGCTGAGTGCTTTACCAGTGTGCTACCAGGTCTCCAGTAGTAGTAGTAGTGTCATAAATACACATTACTGATGGATTGTAATTGGGACAGCTTCCTCAAGTGGGTGCTATCTGTACACCAAATAAAGAGAGTAAGTCCAACAACACCACCACACACACATCTACACCAAACATCTTTTGGAAAAAGTATGCCTGACACAGTGAGTGAAGACTGTGGACAATGTTGAAGGAACATCTTTCCGTGCTGTAGCTTGTAGAGGTAATAGAAGGCTCCTCACCAGCCGTGCCCAGGCAGAGATGAAAGCACACATTCCGTGCTTACCAAGAAGAGGGAAAATAAGATGCAGGCCCAGCTGACAAAGAAGCACCTACCCCACCGAGGGCTTTCCCCTTGAGCACGTTTGTCTACTATCAGCACAACTCGGCCAGTCCCTTTCTTCCTCTTTGTCCTTTCAGCGGTTCCTTGTCATTATGTGGTTTCCAGCTGTATCTCTGGTAGACACATGTGGACGGACATTATTTTCTGTGATCCGCTTCTACCCGGCAGGGATAAGGCATTTACGAGTGCTGTAGTCACCTCTCCAATCTCATTTGGTTTGAAATGCACTGTGCATCCTAGGTGCTCCTGTTCTGTCTTCTTCCTCCCCTTCCTCTCTTTGGACCAGTGGAGGATTCATTCCTCTTTATTCCCTCCAGGGTCTTGGAAGTTCTGTGTTCTAGTCTCTTCTCTTAGAGTTTTCCTTTAAACGAATAACATGTTGGCTCGGTCTTAACACAATCCATTAAAATCTGCATCCATACGTTGAACTGAGACCCTGCTCTATGTCTGGTCCTCCATTCCCATCTTCTGTGCTACTATGGTTTACATTCTCTAGCTTAAACAGCTCAGAGTAGGCACTGTTGTCATGATTCTTATTGTGGATTAGGAGTTTTCCCTTTTCTTCATCTTCCTGAGTATCAGCCCCCTCCAGGACTCAATGTCATCTTACTAAAGCACTTCCCTTTATGACCCCTCCCGTAAGACACTGGATAACATTCCTGCTCAGTTTGTGTATCCTCTACTCATCTGTCAGGTTGCCGTGCTGTGGTGCCTTGCATATTGCTGTGAGGCTGGGGCTATGCCACAAGTATTTCGAGTACCAGCATGGTCACCCTTGGTGGACAGGATTTAGTAGAGCTTCTAGACTAAGACAAACTGGGCAGAAAGATGGGACCATCCACTTCTGAAAAAAATGGGCAGTAAAAACCTTATGAATAGTAGTGAAACACTGTCTTGTATATTACTGGAAATATTTATGAATAGCCCTGAAACACTCCTTGATACAGTGCCAGAAGATGAGCCCCTCACATCAGAAGGCACTCAGAGTGTGACTGGGGAAGAGCTGCCCCCTTAAAGTAGAGTCAGTGTTAATGCGTGGATGGAATAAAGCTTTCAGGACTTCTATTTGCTGATGTGGCATGACTGAAAATAAGAAGAAACAGCTGCAAACATCCATTAATAATCAGAACATGGAATGTACAAAGTATGAATCTAGGAAAATTGGAAATTGTCAAAAATGAAATGGAATGCATAAAGATTGATATCCCAAGCATTAGTGAGCCGAGATGGACTAGTTTTGGCCATTTTGAATCAGACAATCATATGGTCTACTGTGCCAGGAATGACATATTGAAGAGGAATGGCATAGCATTCATTGTTGCAAAAAATGTTTCAAGATCTATCCTGAACTGCAACGCTGTCAGTGATAGAATAACATCCATACACCTAAAAGGAAGACCAGTTAATAATACTGTTATTAAAATACACACACCAATCGCAAACCTCAAATGAAGAAACTGAACATTTTTAACAACTTCTGCAGTCTGAAGTTCACCAAACATGCAATCAAGATGTGTTGATAATCACTGGTGATTGGAATGCAAAAGTTGGAAACAATAAAGAAGCATGAGTAGTTGGAAAATATGGACTTGGTGATAGAAATGACACCAGAGTTTGCATGATAGAATTTTCCAAGAGCAATGATGTATTCATTGCAAATACCTTTTTTCAACAATATAAATGGTGGCTATACACCTGAACTTTGTCAGATGGAATATATAGGAGTCAGGTTGACTACATCTGTGGAAAGAGGAAATGGAGAAGCTCAGTATCTTCAGTTAAAACAAAACCAGGAACTGATTGTGGAACAGACCACCAACTGCTCATATGCAAGTTCAAGTTGAAGCTGAAGACAATTAAATCAAGTCCATGAGAGCCAAACTCTGACCATGATTGTATCCTGCTTGAATTTGGAGACCATCTGTAGAGTAGATTTGACACACTGAACACCAGTGAAGGAAACCAGATGAGTTGTAGGATGACATCATGGCCATCATATGTGAAGAAAACAAATAGTCATTAAAAA
>NW_006922138.1:1748887-1756864 GCF_000298275.1 Orycteropus afer afer
GCTGTGATGATGGGCTTAAGTATAGCAGGGATCATGGAGCTGCGTGGGATCGGGCCGTGTTTTGTTCTGCTGTGCATGGGGTCGCTATGAGTCAGAAAGAACTCGATGGCACCTAACAACAACAACAACAACAAATTTGCCCCTTGTTTTTTCCTTGAGGAACTCTATAGTTTTAGGTTTCACATTTAAGTCTTTGATCCATCTGGAGTTAGTTTTTGTGTATAGTGTGAGGTACAGATCTTATTTCATTTTTCTGCAAGTCGATATCCAGTTTTGCCGGCACCATTTATTAAACAAACATTCTCTTCCCCATTTAATGGATTTCGGCCCTTTGTCAAAGATCAGCTGAACATAGGTCGATGGATCTATTTCTAGGTTCTCAATTCTATTCCATTGGTCTATGTGTCTCATTATACCAATACCAGGCAGTTTTGACTACTGTGGCTGTACAGTAGGTTTTGATCCAGCAGTGTGAGACCTCCTACTTTGTTCTTCTTCTTCAATACTGCTTTGCTTATCCAAGGTCTCTTTCCTTTCCCTATAAAGTTAATGATTGGTTTCTCCATGTCCTTAAAGAATGTTGATGGGGTCTGGATTGGGATTGCATTGAATGTATAGATTGCTTTGGGTAGAACTGACATTTTCATAATGTTCAATCTTCCTATCCACGAGCATGGAATGGTCTTCCATTTATGTAGATCTCTTATGTTTTCTTGAAGTAGTTTTTTATAGTTTTCTTTGTACCTATAGTGTCCCTGGTAAGATTTATTCCCAAGTATTTTATGTTTTTGGTAGCTATTGTAAATGGTATTGATTTCCTTATTTCTTTTTCAGCAATCTCTCTGCTGGTGTAGAGGAACCCAACTGATTTTTGGATGTTGATCTTATATCCTGCCACGATGCTAAATCTCTCAATTAGTTCCAGTAGATTTTGCACTGAGTCTCTTGGGTTTTCTAGGTATAGGATCATATCATCAGCCAATAGGGATGGTTTGACTTCTTCCTCACCAATGTGGATGCCTGTGATTTCCCTCAAAGGTTTTTCCTATGGACTGGAAGCAAATCACATCCCTACAGCAGGTACTCAGCTGCTCCAGAAAATTCCACCATGGAGTCCATTACCAATCTCACCATGGGGAAAACTACGCCCAGCTGCCCAGCCACTCAACCAGGCTCGGCTACATTCACATACAACTGTAACTAACTGCCATACCCCGTGACAGTGAGACTGTGTTGCAAAGAGCTTCCAAGGAGACAGAGCAGAGCTGTGCTCTATAGGGCTTCCAAGGCTGTCAACTTTACTGTGTGCCTTCCTAATACATACAGTGAAGTCACTCCTGCATCTGAGCGTTGTTGTTGTTCTTGTTCGGTGCCATCACGTTAGTGCCAACTCAATGACCCCCTGTCCAACAGAATGAAACACTGCCTGGTCCTTCACTAGCCTCACAACCCTTGCTATACCTGAGCCGGTTGTTGCAGCCATTGTGTCAATCCATCTTGTTGAGGGCCTTCCCCTTCTTTGGCCCTCCACTTTACCAAGCATGATATCCTTCTCCAGGGAATGGTCTTTTCTGACAACATGACCAAAGTAAGTGATGTGAAGTCTGGCCAATCTCATTTCCAAAGCGCATTCCAGCTGCACTTCTTCCAAGACAGATCTGTTTGTTCTTTTGGCCATCCATGGTACTTTCAGCATTCTTTGCCAACACCAGAACTCAAAAGCATCAAGTCTTCTTCAGTTTTCCTTGTTCACTGTCCAGCCCCCAGGGAGCTCCAAACACCCACCTTCTACTGTACCTGGCTGGCTTACGCAGCCTGCCTGGCTTGGGTTAGGGGCACCTTAGGCTTCAAAGAGACATCTTTGCTCTTCAGCACTCTAAAGAAATCTTTTGCAGCAGATTTGCTCAGTGCTGTACGTTGTCTGATGGCCTGACTGCTGCTTACATTGGCATTGATTGTAGTACCAAGCAATGTGAAGTCTCTGACAACTTCAATCTTTTCTCCATTTATCCTGATGCTCCTTCTTGGTCCAGTTGTGAGGATTTTTGTTTTCTCTGTGCTGATATGTAATCCCTACTGCAGACTGTAGTCTTTAATCTTCATCAGTAAGTGCTTCAAGTCATCCTTACTTCTAGCAAGCGATGTGTGTCATCTGTGTATCACAGGTTGTTAATGATTCTTCCTCCAATCCTGATGCCAAGTTTTTCTTCATGTAGTCCACCTTCTTAGTTCATTTGCTCAGCATACAGATTGAATAAGTGTGGTGAAAGGATACAACCCTGATGCATTCCCTTCTTGATTTTAAACCATGCAGTGTCCCCTTGTTCTGTTCAAATGACAGCATCTTGGTCTCTGTACAGGTTCCTCGTAAGCACAATTTAATATTCTGGAATTCCCATTCTTCTTAGTGTTACCCACGATTTGTTATGATCCACACAATTGAAAGCCTTTGCATAGTCAGTAAAACACAAGTCAGTATCTTTCTGGTATTCTCTGCTTTCAGCCAACAATCTGAGACATGGGGATGAGTATTTCCGCAGCAGCAGCAGGAAGGTGTTTTGATGCTTCCTGTGTGGGACACTCGGCCAGTTGTTGGAAATGCAGACTATTATGACATTATATTGTGTGTGTGTGTGTGGGGGGGGTGTATGCAGTCATTCTACTGAAGCACCTACATCCTTGTCGACAAGAAGCATAAAATCAGGTTGATGAGATATACCCCATATGTATCAAATAACAATGGTGTAGTTTCTAGAAAGTAGATGGTATTTATTTAGCAAAAACTCCTTTATTGAATATTAACATGTGCCTGGCCCATTGCTGGAGGCTCGGACGTCTAGTCAGCTCTCACCTTTCAGAGCTTAGAGCAGAGAGCAGGAAACTGACAGCTACAAACTCATCCAAAAGCATGAGCAGTCCCACCACAGAACATGTCCAAGGACGGGGGAGCCAGGCACACAGGGCTGCCCGACTAAGCCCTGAAGGTGGTCCAGAGCCCACCATGTCCCCTGGAGGGAGGGAGGTGAGGACAGACACGGACAGAAGATGAGGAGGAGGGAAAGCGTTTGGAATCTGGGCCAAGAGCAGATGTGTTGCATGAAGGCGCCGTAAAAAGCAAGACTTGGGGGTGGATGAGGCCCTGGGGTCTGTGCCGGGCCTTCCTCAAGGTCACAGCACAGGGTCCAGTTCTGCCCTGACACTCAGGGGGGCCATGCAAGGGAAAACCACTGCGGGTCACAGCCCTGCCTCCAGCCACCCTGCCGAGAATCCCACCTGAGGGTCTCCTGGGAAGGGGTGCCAGAGAGGCCTCCTCTTGCCCTTCCTCTCCCATGCTGCCAGGGCTGGGTGCAAGGCCTTCCAGCCATTCTCACCCATCAGCAACGCAGGAACCCAGCCTCCTCAGTGGTGGCCTTCCCGACAACTGACAACACGCCCCTCCCTCTCAGAGGCTGCCAGAGGAAGGAGAGAAGGGCAGGGCTGAATGTCAGCCTCCCTGGGCAGATGGGCCAACTAGTGGTGCCAGCCCCTCCAGCCCCTCCAGCCCCTCCAGCCCCTCCAGCTCACTGCTCAACTCACGGAGGAGGCTGCTCAGCCTTCCCCTGCAGGCACTAAGGACTGGTGGTCCCAGGCTCACAGCCAGGCCACGCAGGCCAGCGTCCTAGTGGGCACTCGCTGGCCCTTGGCCACATGGTCCTGCATGGAACTGTCCTGGTGCCTCAGGTTCACCAGGGACACTCCACCTTCCATCAGTGCCTCCTCTCGCTCTTCTGTAACATACAGTCTCCACCTAGTGGACTCCTATCACCCAGGCACTGCGTGCCCCTGAGGGGTCGGACCTGAGGGCAGGGGTGTTCCTGTGCAAAGACCTCAGGAGAGTGTGCTATGGTCCTGAAGCCATCACCGGAGAGGTGACACTAGTGTAGGGACACACATGAGGGATAAGAGGGGCTTCTCTACAGAGGCTGTTGTGGATTGAATGTATCACCCCCACCTCAAATCCTAGCACCTGGACCGCTAAATATGACCCTGTTTAGAAATAGGAGTTTTCTTTTATTATGTTGATGAGGTAGTTGTCGTTGTCAGGTGCCATCAATTCAGCTCTGACTCATAGTGACCCCACGCACAACAGAAGGAGGCGCTGCCCGGTCCTGAGCCAGCCGCACAATCCTTGCTGTGCTCCAGCCCACTTTGCAGCCACTGTGTCAGTCCGTCTTGCTCTCAACAACTCTTCCCCTTTCTCACTGACCCTCCACTTTACCAAGCATCATAGCCTTCTCCAGGAAATGGTCCCTTCTGACATGACCAAAGTACGAGCAGTGGAGTCCCTACATCCTCACTGCCAAGGAGCATCCTGACTGTGCTTCATCCAAGACAGAGGTGTGCATTCTTCTGGCAGTTCACGGTATATTCAGTATTCTTTGCCAACACCATAATTCAAAACATCAACTCTTCTTCAGTGCTCCTTATTCATTGTCCAGCTTTCACATGCATAGGAAGTGCTTGAAGAGACCCCAGCTTGGGTTAGGTGCACCTAGTCTTCAAAGTGACATCTGTGGTCTTCATCACTTTAAAGAGGTCTTCTGCAGCAGATTTGCCCAGTGCAATACATCATTTGATTTTTTGACTGTTGCTTCCATGGGTATTGATTGTGGATCCAAGTAAAATGAAATCTCTAACAACTCAAACTTTTGTCTGTTTATCATGGTGTCGCTATTGGTCCATTCATGGGGATTTTTTCCTTTCTGTTGAGGTGTAATCCATACCGAAGGCTGTAGTGTTTGATCATCAGTAAGTGCTTCAGGTGTTGTTCACTTTCAGCAAGCAAAGTTGTGTCATCCACTTATCTCAGGTTGTTAATGAGTCTTCTTTTAGTCCTGATGCCACGTTCTTCTTCATGTAGTCCAGCTTCTCAGATTATTTGCTCAGCATACAGATCAAATAAGTATGGTGAAATGATACAACTCTGAAGCACACCTTTCCTGATTTTAAACCACATGGTATCCTCGAATATTGAATGAAATCCTGTTGGTCTATGTACAGGTTCTTCATGAGCATAATTAAGTATTCTGGAATTCCTGTTATTAGAACCTGTGTAGTCAAATGCTTTTGCATAGTCATTAAAAAATTTTAGGGGGAGTTAATAAATCCTGGAAAGAGTAGCAGAGGGGGTTAAGGGAGAATTACTGTGCGTGGTCACTGGAGTGTTCTAGTCTGGTTTACATTCACCCTGTCACATGTAGTAACTCCTTGGGAGACCCAGCGCTCAATGGGCATGCTTGCGCCCATGGTACAGCAAACGTAAACCTCGTCCTGGTTATTTGGTTTCTTCCCTTGATGGTGACGTAAGAAAGTCTGCTTTATGGTTAAGGTTGAAGATGCCCTTTTGTCACTTCCTGATTTTTTTGTAGAACTTTGTAACGTTTTGGAACCCTATATTTTCCAAGCAACCACTCCTTTCATTTTGTTTTGATATATTTTTTCCAAAATATTAGCACATTTGTAGCTCAATCAGTGAGTGTGTTATTTTTTGAGAAACTCTTTACTGTCAATTTTTTACAATTTATACATTGTTGTTGTTGTTGTTATGTGCCATCAAGTCGGACCCGACTCATAGTGACCCCTCCTTGGGTTTCTGAGGTGGTATCACTGAGGAAGTAGATTGCCCAACCTTTCTTCCGAGGAGTGGCTGGTGGGTTTGAACCGCCAGCCTTCTGGTTAGCAGTCAAGTGCCTAAGACACTATGCTACCAGAGCTCCTACAATTTACTATATCTCTTTTACTTTACTGTATCTCTTTTTCAGTCAGCATTTAGCTGAATTTTATCAAATGATGTAATAGATGGAGCCACTCTATGTAGCATCATTCTTAAAATATGACAGAAACATTCCCAAGAATATGTGAAATCAATGCTCTCTTCCCACCTGGGTAAACTAGCATAGATTTGTCCCCAGAACCTATGCCATCAAAGAGTGTGGATCAGAGCACCCAGGAGCAGCCTAGAAGGTACATAATGCGGTGTCACTTTTTAACCTTGAACCATGTGGTTGGTCCTATGCAGGGAATATGACTCTGTTGATGGACAGGAGGGGTGCCTCTTGGTCAAGGGAACCTGGTGGCCAAGGCACAGTTTGCTCGTTTATCTTTCTGGAACACTCCTCTGATGCTTGACCACATGACTGATGAGTGAGTGATTGACCAATGGATGCTTGAAAAGTATAGGCAGCAGTTGAGACAGAAAGAGAGATTTGGGATAAGAGAGGATAAATAGGAAGATATATAGAAGGGGAGAGACAGAGAAAGACTGAGAGACACAGAGACAGAGGGAAGGAAAGACACAGAGGGCCGGGACACTGAGCACACAAGTGGATCTTTCCTGCCTTGCTAACAGTTCGACACTTCCTTCTGGTGCTGATGTTGGTGACGTCCCCTCAGAGTAGGTTCTCTCTACATGCTCAGGTTGATCTCTCTGTTTTTATTGGACCCTTTTCCTACAGTGCTGAAAAGGCCCTTCCTCTCAAGCCTTTTAACCCCTCATGGTCCAAGCTGCCAAGAGTTCATGAATCATAGATAGCACCGTTGATGTTACTGCATTTGCCCATCAAATTAACCTCCTGTTGTAAAATGAATACACATAGGAATCCACTGACTCACTTAATGCTTGGACAGAGACCCTGAAGGTACCGTGACACACTGCCTGCAGGCGTGATGTCACGGCAGAGGGGGTTCAGTGTCTCTGTCCAGGCTGATGTCAGCTTCGGTCCTCAACTCTATCCATGCCCTCCACCATGTGCCTTTGCACCTTTAAAGGACATCCATCATATTTAATGTCGATCTTACAGTTCTAGAATTCATCACTAAGTGTGTAGCTCCACAGAAAAGAATCATTTCCATTTCCAAATAGACATTCCTAGAGCCTCCAGACACACGCAGCGCCTGGTGTTTGACAGAGACGTTGGCTCATCTGCTCACTGTGCTCAAGGAGAACAGCACTTAGTCCATTCGGCATCTACTGATGCATCCAATTTGCACTAATCCATAGCACTTCTTTCTCTTTTTTTCAGTTTTTCCTGAGTGATTCAGAAGAGGCTATCCTTCCAACTGCCAACATATCAAACTCAAGTTTCCCTGCCCGGAGTGATCATGCGGCCATTCTTCGTGCACAGAAGCTGTTTTTCCTGCCGGTAAGGCTGTTGGGCTCTCTGTGCTGCTCTTGTTGCTCGCCTATAGAAGGCAGGGTGTCTGCTGTGTTGTCTGTTCTCAGCTTCGCATATCCTCTTCAGTGTCAGTTCTTGGGTGAGCCCCGACCAGTTAGGAACTTTCAGCCTCCACCAGAAGCCCTGGCTCATGGGTGGGATTGTTAGCCCAGCGTCTGCAGACTTTTGGGACCATTTCTTGTAATCCATATGGCTGCTAACTGAAAGGCCAACTGTTTGCCTTCACCCAGAAGCACCTGGGAAGAAAGGCCTGGTGATCGCGACACTTCTGACAAATCAGACGCTGAAAACCCTACAGAGCATAGTTCTGCTCTGACACACATCAAGTCTCATGCCGTGGCCATGCAGTCACTGTTCTTGCCTTTCTCCTCTCATAGAAGAAATGATGCATGGAAGAAATAACACATAAATAAAAGATACATGGAGCAAAAATACATGGAACAAACAATACATGGAAGAAATGATATGTAGAAAAAAACAATACATGGAGCAAAGGATGTGTGGAAAAAATACTACATGGCAGAGAACAGAAATGGAGCAAACAATGTATGGAGCAAATGATGCATGGGATAAAACATCCATGGAAGGAGCCATGCATGGGGTAGACAATTCATGGAAGAAATGATACATGCAGCGAATGATACATGGGAGAAATCATGTTCTTGTTGTTAGGTGCCATTGAGTTGACTCCTGAAGAGCAGGAGAAAGGGGATAAAAGCCTTGAACCCGGACAGAAGAGCAGTCAGCCCCAGGGTTACAGGTG
>NW_006922138.1:1761464-1762397 GCF_000298275.1 Orycteropus afer afer
GTGGAACCAAGTAATATGAAATCTTTAACAACTTCAATCTTTTCTCCATTTATTGTGATGCTGCTTATTGGTCCAGTTGTGAGGATTTTTGTTTTATTTATGTTGATGTATAATCCATACTGCAGACTAAAATCTTTAATCTTCATCAGTAGGTGCTTCAAGTCATCCTCACTTTCACCAAGCAAAGTTGTGTTGTCTACGGATCACAGGTTGTTAATGAGTTTTCCTCCAATCCTGATGCAATGTTCTTCTTCATATAGTCCAGATTCTCGGACAATTTGTTCAGCATAAAGATTGAATGAGTATGGTGAAAGGATACAATCCTGACACCCTCACACCTTGATTTTAAACCATGTAGTATCTCCTTGTTTTGTTCAAATGACATCCTCCTGGTCTATGTACAGGTTCCTCATGGGCACAATCAAATGTTCGGAATTCCCATTCTTCTCAAGGTTATCCATAATTGTTATGATCCACACAATTGAATGATTTTGCATAGTCAATGAAAAAACAAGTTAACAATCTTCCTGGTAGTCTTTACTTTCAGCAAAGATCCATCTGACCTCAGCAGTGATGTTGTTCCATGTCCTCTTCTGAATCCAGCTTGCACCTCTGGAAGTTCTCTGTCAGTATACTGCTGCAAACATTTTTTAATTGTCTTAAGCAAGATTTTACTTGTGTGTGATATTAATGATATTGTTTGATATCATTAATATCACACACATTCTGTGGGCTCACCTTTCTTTTGAATGGGTACAAATATGGATCTCTTCCAGTCAGTTGGCCAGGTAGCTATTTTCCAAATTTCTTGGCATAGACAAGTGAGTGCCTTCAGCACAGCATCCATTTGTTGAAACATCTCAGTGGGTATTCCATCAATTCCTGGAGCCTTGTTCTTCACCATTTCCTTCAGTGCAAATTTACCTTCCTTCA
>NW_006922139.1:0-2549 GCF_000298275.1 Orycteropus afer afer
TAGTCCGCCATCTTGCCAGAACCCTCCCCTTTTTTCATCTTTGGAAGATTTATCCAACTCTTGGTGAGTGACAGAGCCAAGAAGATGAAGAAAATATAGCTTAATGGAGCAAGATTAGTGCATGTTGAAATAGAAGATAAATCCTTTGGAATGGAAAATTTGTAGCTGGGAAATAATCCCTTCTCCTAGTCATGAAGCACATGGAGTATGAAAGAAAATGTGCCTTGTTCAGAGAGAGCTCTGTGAGGAAAAAGCATTCCAAGGTGTGGCTCTTTCAGATAAAACAATGATATAGAACCAGCATTCAGGGAACAGATTGAGGGTACAAGATGACTCACAATGATGAACAGGATTTACTTTCTGAGGCCTTAGACATTGTAATAACTTACTAAATAGGTGTTCACAGAGCATAGCATTTTGCCAGGACTAACATCATGAGAAAAATGGGTAAGAAATAAAGCAAATCAAAGAAAAAATATAGCAGAATAAGATACATAAAATCAGGGCTGCTATTTTTTTCAATGTATTTAAAGCATTCAAATTAAAGTAGGGCATAGGGAGTACTCTTGAACAATTATCAGAAATGGTCACAGATAGAATGACCAGGTATGACTAGCATGATTGTGTTTATCAGTTATGACCTTCACAAGACAAGCCATCCTTATTCACACTCTTTTTTTTTATTTTTCACTCTAAATATGAAAATAAACCAAGTAGTTTAATTTAAGTAAAAGCTGAAAGAAAGTCCGTGAATGTTGAATATGTAATAATAATATTTTTATATGGATTTAAAATTTAGGCATGAAGCAACATACATTAAGTGCATATATTAAGGAAAATAATATGGCTAATAGTATGGGTTTTATGATCATTAAAATTAGCTAATGTTATTTGATCATAATTCTTTATTTTCCTAAACTCTATTGTGCTTTAAAAAAAGTCCACCCTCAAAATATTCCTAGGTAGATATTAATGGAAATTTATGAGTCCTGGAGAGCCACTGGCCAAAAAGATCATAGGTATTATTTTTTAACCAGTCTCATACATTGGAATCATTCCACAAATTAAGTGAGGATAATAGTAACATAATAATGGCTATAATTTATAGAGTGCTATGCTAAGTGCACTACATACATTATCTTTTTGAATCTTCTTATAAACTTACTTGGTAGAAATAATTATTCCAGTTCACAAAGGAGGCACAAAGATAGGATGATCACATTCTTAATATGGAATAGATAGTAAGGCTCGAGAAGTCTCTGGGTGACACATATGGTTAAGTGCTTGACTAATAACTGAAACTTTGGCTGTTCAAACCCACCCAAAGATTCCTCATAAAACAGGTCTGGAAATTTGCTTCTGAAAGGTCACAACCTTGAAAATCTTCTGAAGCAGTTCTACTCTGCACATAGGGGGTTGCGATGGATCTGAATCTGTTCAACCATTGTTCTTGTTGTTAGGAGCCATGAGTCGTCTCTGACTCATAGTGACCCTATGTATAGCAGAAGGAAATGTCACGCAGTCCCACACGAGCTGTGTGATCCCTGCTGTACTTGAGCCCATGGAGCTACCACTGTGTCAGTCTATCTCATTGAGGGTCTTCCCCTCTTTTATCGACCCTCCACCTTACCAAGCATGACATTCTTCTCCAGGGACTTGTCCCTTCTGACAACATGACCAAAGTAGGTGAGACAAAGTCTGGCCATTCTCACTTCAAAGGAGCATTCAGCTTCACTTCCTCCAGGAAAGACTTGATAGTTCTTTTAGAACTCCATGGTAACCTCAGTATTCTTTGTCAACACCAGAACTCAAAAGCATCAACTCTTCCTCAATCTTCCTTTTTCATTGTCCAGCTCTCACATGCATATGAGGCAATTGAAAGCACCTTGGCTTGTGTCAGGTGCACCTTAGTCCTCAGGAGACATCTTTGCTCTTGAGCACCTGAAAGAGGCCCTTTTCAGCTGATTTTCCCAGTGCTATACATCGTCTCATATCCTGACTGCTGCTTCTAGGGACATTGATTGTAGAACCAAGTAATGTGAAGTCTTTGACAACTCCAATCTTTTCTCCACTTATTGTGATGCAGCTTATTGGTCTAGTTGTGAGGACTTTTATTTTCTTTATATTGAGATATAAGCCATACTCCAGACTGTATTCCTCAACCTTCATCAGTAGGTGCCTTAAGTCATCCTCACTTTCAGCAAGTTGTGTCATCAGCGTATCACAGATTGTTAATGATACTTCCTTCAATTGTGATGCCACGTTTTTCTTCATATAGTCCAGCTTCTCAGATTATTTACACAGCATATAGGTTGAATACATATGGTGAAAGATACAGCCTTGAAAAACTCTCTTCTTGATTTTAAACCATGTAGTACCCCCTTGTTCTGTTTGAATGACAGCCTCGTAGTCTAGGTACAGGTTCCTCGTGAGTACAATGAAGGGTTCTGGAATTCCTATTCTTCTCAGTGCTATCCACAATTTGTTATGATCCACACAATCAAATGCTTTGACATAGTCAATAAAACACAAGTAAACATCTTTTGGGT
>NW_006922139.1:3764-16616 GCF_000298275.1 Orycteropus afer afer
AGTGTCATTTCTATCACCAAGGCCAAATATTCCAACAACCAGTAACTCTTCTTTGTTTCCAACTTTTGCATTCCAGTCACCAGTGATAATTAACACATCTTGACTGCATGTTTGATCAATTTCAGACTGCAGGAGTTAATAAAAATCCTCAATTTCCTCATCCTTGGCTTTGGTGGTTGGTGCACAAATTTGTATAGTAGTAGTGTCAACTAGTTTTCCTTGTAGGTTTATGGATATTATCCTATCACTGACAGCTTTGTACTTCACGACAGATCTTGAAACATCCTTTGCAATGATTAATTGCACACCATTCCTCTTCAAATTTTCATTCTTGGCATAGTAGATCATATGGTTGTCTGAATCAAAATGGCCAAAAGCAGTCCATATCCACTCATTAATGCAGAGGATATCAATCTTTATGCATTCCATTTCATTTTTGACAACTTCCAATTTTCCTAGATTCATACTTCATACATTCCATTTTCTGATTATTAATCGATGTTGGCATTTGTTTCTCCTCAATTTGAGGAGCATTCAAATGACTTACACACTGTGCCATGAGAGCTGGATAGTAATAAAGAGAATACAAGTGGCAAAAACTGTGCCTAAATAAAAATAATATTTTGATGGCAAAGTATAAGACTGCTCAGCAATTAAATAGTTTCATTTTTTTCCTGATGATTAATTTCCATGTTCTATCTAATTGATAAAGAATTGACTTAAGTGAAGTACATGTTTAATCTTGTAGTCATCCTTTCATCTCCACTAAATGTATTTGTTCATGGATGCTCAGAGTACATCTGTTGCCACCAAAACCTTTACCTTCTTCTTTCATTCTGACCAATTCCCCACCATTACTGAAGTTTCAACTTGAAAACATATCACAAATTTTGGAGACTTTAAGGTTTAATAGGTTCATAAATTTAAGCAGCTTTCATACTTAGGAATTTATATTTACTTTCTTTAATTTAAAATGAATTGTTTCTATAAGCAGAGAGAATATCACATTTTAGCTACTAAAGAATTATTTGCATTACCTAAGTCAAGAAACAAACCCACTGCCACTCAATCAATTCTGACTCATGACACCCCTAAGGGACAAAGTAGAACTATCCCATAGTTTTTCCAAGGCTGTGAATCTTTTTGGAAGCATACTGCCTCATTTTTCTCCCACTGAGAAACTGGTGGGTTTGAACCACCAGAATTTTGGCTGGCAGCTGAATGCTTTAACCAGTGCACCAGTAGAACTCCTTTTACATTGCCCACAAGATATTATATGATATGTCTGACAAGAGTGTTCACAGTGAAAATGTGAGCTATAGATGTGCAGCTTGGTTTTATATGTATATGTCTTGGCCTCTGCTAATGGATTGTTGAAAATATATCTGATTGAAATAAAAGGTGATATCACAGCTCAGATTCCATGAGAGGTCTTAACCACTGGATGAATATCATGATTTCTTCTTAAGAAGAAAAAACAATTAACATTATATTGCTAAAGTTGAATGTTGCCTCATCACACAATAAAGAGTGGGTAAACAGATGTTTAAAAATAAAAATGGAAGGTGGGGGTCGTTTTCTTTGAAAGAACAAGAAAGATGAGTTACCTCTGCATGCTTGTTTCTGATGAAACAGTGTCCTTATGAACAACATTTTAAGGAGCAATCATATTAAAGGACATTTTCTAAGACAGTCACTTCTAATAGTGAATTTGGTGACATTTTGCAGTTTCTTTGTATGTGTGGTAACATATTTGGAATGGGCTCAAAGTTAAGAATGAAAAAAAAAAAATACACCTCAGGCTGAACAGGAGTGGGAAGGTGAATTAGACTACACCTCCTAAAAAAAATTCCCTAGTAAATATAAAGCATTGTTTCTGCCAAGATCCACAGAACGACCTAATGTTAATAATATTAATGAGTACTGAAAAACTTTTTTAATGAGAAGGTCAAATTGTACTTGTACAGGAATAATATTGATATTAAACATTAATTTCACTCTGGCCTGATCAATGAATGATAAGGGAATAGGGAACACATTTTTATTAACCCAGAGAGAAGCTGATAGCTTGATCTGAGAACAATCAATAATACTGAAATTGTGAATAATAAAGAACATGTTGAAAAGTAACACTTGGATCTCTGTTTTAGAGCAGTAACTTTAATTTAGGCCAATGGCATTATAAATAGTAATTTATGTAGTGGTAAATTGTTTTATTTTGATTATGTTTTATTTATCAAGAGCAGAAAAGGATATTATATATTTCATATTGAATTTTATATTTAAATGGAATTCATTAATTAGACATTACAGGAAACTGGATAACATACTTTATTAAACTATATTAACACATATGAGTGGATCACTTAATAATCCTTTATTGTTCATTGAAAAAACATTAAACAATCAACTGAGTTTTAAATGACTCCTGAAGAAATAAATGTGAAATTTAAATGGATGAATGGTTGCAAAAAGAAATGTTTATGTGATTTGTGAAATCTTATGAAGGCTAAAAGGAACATGATGGATACATTTAGAATTATTATGTTAATTATGCAGTGAAAGCTAACATTATGTCAGAAGGATAGTATAATGTATTAAAAATATAGCATAAGACACAGCCAAATCCATAGGCTTTCCCCTGTAGGTATGTGATCTATGTAAGACATATGAAAAGGGACAATAGCAGATATTAGCTATATGAACTTTCATCAGGGGGATAATCAATTCCTTTAACTATAATTTATAGTCATTTGTATTTGACACTCACTGATACAATGTTACAGATAAAAGACACACATTAGGTTGAATTCAGATTAATTCCTTAGTAGTTCCCCATGAGATATTTAAAAAAAGAAAAAAAAAAACATATTTTACATAATTACCCTCAATATGTTTTGCACTACTTCTTAGAAATAGGTATTTTGAAGTTACAGATTTCATTCCCTACTTTAGTAGTCAATCTATATAGTTTTAATTAATTTTCTCCACAGTTGTATGTTAGGATTAAAGTAAAATTGACCTTTTCATTTTTATGTTTTATGATTATATTTGTTCTGTATGAATATTATTGGCAACAATAATTTATTTTCACACTCTGGAATAAGAAAACATATTTAACCTATAGCTATGTAGCCATTATGTGTTACTCACAAAATAGATATTTTTTTCCTCTGTGCTTCCAAATAAATAATTCTGGCAGGTAACAGAAACAACAGGATGAAATAACTAGATTAATGAAAGGAAAAATTATGGCATATTAATCTTTTATTGTATCTTAATCCAAAATTGTTCAGCTTAACAAAGAAAATGAGCATTTTTGAACATAAAAATTAAATTTTAGAGTAGAACAAAATAATTTGTGTTGTAATCCTTAGTCAGAGGACTGTTCAATGCCTTCGTTTCACAAATGGGAAAACTAAGCCTCTGAATCACTGTTTACCTTTTTAATAGTTTTTCATTTTGTGTATAGTGGAAAACATAATTCAATTTATGTGAAAAGCATTTTTAATGCCATAAGAAACAGGAGAAGTGCAACTTATGCTAAAAATGACACTAAATGTTTAAACTTGAGAACTTGAGATGCTACTGCCAGAGGGGATACTGAACAAATTATGCAAGGAGAGTACTGACATCCATATTGACCCAATAGAAAATCATTTTTAGTTCACAGGCACTATGGTAATTATCATAGTGTTTCATCAAATTAAAAAAAAAATAAATAAATAAAACCTCACAGGGTTGCATATAAGCACTGAACAGATAGAAAACATTTGTGGCATAGTAAAAAAAAAAAAAAAAAAGTGGCAGGCATTTAACAAAGAACACTGGAAGAACAACCCCCTTAATATTTAATATATTTAAAAATCTATTTAAAAACTGGAAATTAGAGCATCAGTTTCAAGATAGTAGAATAATCATGCACAATTAACTGTCCTTGCTCCCAACAGATATCAGAGCAAACATGTACTAAAGAAAATGTATCTATTATAATGCACAGAAAGTAAGGCAGGACCCACTAGTAGATATAGGGCTTTAATGAATGACAATCTGAATAGAGAAAAATCTTAAAAATGTCATTTACTGTCACTGAACTCCTCCTAGGCTCCAAATTCATGTTAGTGGGTGTTGAAATATCTCTATAGCTATTTGATTTCCAAGAATGTAACTATTAGCTATTAGGTTGATAATGGTGCCTATGAAACACAGATAGGTTAGTTGACCATACACACGTTAACTCACTGCTACATTTATAAGTCTATCCCTAGCAACAGTCTTGCATATCCCTAGGCTAAAAATGGAGAGTCGTTTTCTAAAGATATTATGTTAAGTAGGTGTGCTGATTCTTTATGATGACACATCTCATCCACAAACAAATCAAATTTTTATTCAAAATTAAAATGGACAAAATGTTGAGAAAGTTTACAACACCAAAATAAAGGATACAAGTAAACAAGTAAATAACTAAGCCTCCCCCCCCCCGCAAAAAACAAAAACAACAACAACAAAAAAAAACAAACCTCACTGCTGTCAAGTTGAATCCAACACATAGCAACCCTTCCTTGGGTTTATGAGGTGGTATCTTTACAGAAGTACATTGCCCAATCTTCCTTCCAAGGAGTGGCTTGTAGATTTGAACTGTCATCCTTCTGGGTAGCAGTCAAATCCCTTAGGCATTACATCACCAGAGCTCCTAAGTAAATAACTACCCCCAGAGAAAAGAGGTTATTGAGGAACTGGAAGAAATTAAACCCTAATGAATAACCTCAGAGTGATGCCAGATAATGATTTAATCAATAGCATACTGCTATACAAGGAATCCACCACCTGCCTGTCATTTTTGTTGCGGTGGCTTGGATGTGGTTGTGATGTTGGAAGCTATGCCACCAGTACTTACATACTAGTGAGGTAATCCATGGTGGACAGGTTTCAATGGAATTTCCAGACTAAGAATCCATAGTGGACGGGTTTCAATGGTGTTTCCAGACTAAGACAGACTAGAAAGAAGGACATAGCCAAGTCCACTTCTGAAAGAATTGGCTACTGAAAACCTTATGAATTGCAGCAAAATGTTACCAGTTATAATGCCCAAAGATGAGCCTCTCAGATTGGAAGGCACTCAAAATATAACTGGGGAAGAATTTCCTCCTCAAAGTAGAGGCAATCTTAATGATGCGGATTGAATAAAGCTTTTGGGGTTTTCAATTGCCAATGTGACACAACTCAAAATGAGAAGAAACTGCTGTAAACATGCAGTAATAATCAGAATGTGGAATGTATGAAGTGTGAATATAGGAAATTTGGAAATTTTAAAATAAGAAATGGAATGCATCAAATTGATATCCTCAAGGAAGACCAGTTAATACTATTATGTAAATTAATATACCAACCATCAAAGTGAAAGATGAAGAAATTTAAGACTTTTACCAACTTCTGCAGTGTGGAATTGACCAAACATGCAATCCTAATGAATTGATAGTTACTGGTGAATGAAATGTGAAAATTGGGAAGAAGGAGCATCAGTCGTTGGAAAATATGGCCTTGGTGATACAAATGAGGCTGGAGATTGCATGATAGAATTTTGCAACTAAGAACTCATTCAATGAAAATAGATTTTTTCAACAACAAACAGAAACAATACATGTAGACATCACCAGATGGAATACCACCACCACCACCACCACAAACTGCTGTTGAGTCAGATCCAACTCATAGCAATCCCTCCTTGGGTTTCTGAGGCTGTATCACTACAGAAGTAGAATGCCCAACCTTCCTTCAGAGGAGTGGCTGGTGGGTTTGAACTGCCAGCCTTCTGGTTAGCAATCAAATGCCTTAAGCACTCTGCCACCAGAGCTCTTAGATGGAATACAAAGAAATCAAATAAACTACATCTGTTATAACAAGGCCAGGAGCTGATTGGGAAAAGACCATCAATTTCTCATAAGCAAGTTTAAATTGAATCTGAAATTAAAAAAAAAAAAATCCACAAGAGCCAAAATATGTCCTTGAGTATATCATTAGAGACCATCTGAAGAATAGATCATGAACACCAATGATTGAAGACCAGATATGTGTGTCATGAAGTGAAGGACATCATAAATGAAGACAGCAAAAGATGATACAAAAAAAAGAAAAAGAAGAAGAAAGGAAGAGAAGACCAAAATGGATGTCAGAATAGACTCTGAAACTTGCTCTTGAATGTAAGTAGCAGAAAGAAATGATGAAGTAAAAAAGTTGAACAGAAGATTTCAAAGGTCCCTTTTAGTGAAGACAAAGTACAGAATGATAATGAAATATACAAAGACATAAAGTTAGAAAATCGAAGGGGAACACTCAGAATTCCTCAAGAAGAAAGCACTGAAGAAAAAATTCAGGCCTTGAGTTGCAGTACTGAAAGATTCTATGGGCAAATAATTGAACAATGTAAGAAGCATCAGAAGAAAATGAAAGGAATACAGAGTCACTATATCAGAAATAATTGGTCAATGTTCAACTACTTCAGGAGGTAGCATATGCACAGGAATCACTGGTATTGAAGGAAGAAGCCAAAGAAATTGGCTAAAAACAATGCTCCAGGAAATGGTGATTATACATTGAGATGTTTCGACAAAAATCAAATCTGGAAGACAGCTATCTGCCAGATCAATTTGAAGAGATCCATATGTGTGCCCATTTCAAAGAAAGATGGCCCTAGAGAATGCTAGAATTATCAAACAATTATTGCAGAGATTTTGGGAACAACTAAGGGAGATTAACTTGTCTGAGAGTCTGTCATCTTGTGGTGGCTTACGTGTTGTGATGAGGCTGGAGGCTATACCTCTGGTGTTGCAAAATGTCAGCAGAGTTACCCATAGTGGACGGGCTTCAGCAGAGCTGTCAATCTGGAACAGACTCAGAAGAAGGAAGAGGACATCCACTTCTCAAACAATTGGCCAGTGAAAACCTTATGAACAGCAGTGTAACATTGTCTGACATAGTGCCAGAAAATGAGTCCCTCAGGTCGGATGGCATTCTAATTACAACTGGGGAAGAGGTGACTCCTCAGAGAAGAGACTACTTTAATGATATACCCAAAAAAAAAAAAACAACTTTTGGGATCACTATTGGCTGATGTAGCATGACTGAAAATAAGTAGAAAGAGCTGCAAACATTCAATAATTGGAACATGGAATGTATGAAGTATGGATCTAGGAAAATTGGAAGTTGTCAAAAATGAAATGGAACACATAAAGATTGATATCCTAGGTATTAGTGAGCTGAAATGGTTTTGACCATTTTGAATCAGACAACCATGTGATCTACTATGCCTGGAATGACAAATTGAAGAGGAATGGTGTGGTATTTACAGTCACAAAGAGTATTTCAAGATCTGTCCTGAAGTATAACACTATCAGTGATGAGCTAATATCCATATACCTCCAAGGAAGACCAGTTAATACTACTATTATTCAAATTTATGCACAAACTACAAAAACCAAATATGAGGTAATTGAATATGTCTACCAACTTCTGCAGTCTGAAATTGAAAGAACATGCAATCAAGGTAGGTTGATTATCACTGGTGACTGTAATGAAAAAGTTGGAAACAGAGAAGAGTTACTGGTAGTTGGAAAATATGGTCTTGATGATAGAAATAATGCTAGAGACTGCATGATAGAATTTTCTAAGACCAACAAATTTTTCATTGCAAATAATTTTTTCAGAAATATAAGTAATGGCTAAACCTAGGGACTTAACCAGATGGAATACAATGGAATCAGATCAACTACATCTGTGGCAAGAGGTGGTGGAAAAGCTCAATATCTTCAACCAGGAGCTGATTGTTGGAAAGATCATCAACTATTCATGTGCATGTTCAAGTTGAAGTTGAAGCGAATTCAAACAAGTCCATAAGAGCCAAGTTATGTCCTTGATAATATCCATCCTGAATATAGCAACAATTTATAGAATAGATTTGATGCATTGAACACCAGTGAGCGAAAGCCAAAGGAATTATGGGATGACATCAAGAGCATCATTCATGAAGAAAGCAAGAAGTCATTAAAAAGACAAAAAAGGAAGAAAAGACAAAAATGGATGTCAGAAGAGTCTCTGAAACTTGCCCTTGAGTGGAGAAGAGCTAAAGCAAATGCAAGAAATGACAAGATAAAGGAGCTGAACAGAAAATTACAAAGAGCTGCTCGAACAGACAAAGCCAATTACTATAATGAAATGTGCAAAGACCTAGAATTAGAAAACAAAAAGGGAAGAACACTTTCAGCACTTCTCAGTCTAAAAGAACTGAGGAAAAAAATTAAGCCTCGAGTTGCCATACTGAAAGATTCTATGGGCAAAATACTGAATGATGCAGGAAGTGTCAAAAGAAGATGGAAGGAATACAGAGTCACTGTACCAAAAAGAACTTGTTGATGTTCATCCATTTCAGCAGGTGACATATGATTAAGAACCAATGGTACTGAAGGAAGAAGTCACAGTTCCACTGAAGATATTAGCAAAGAATAAAGCTCCAGGAATTAACAGAGTACCCATTGAGATGTTTCACCAAACGGTGCCCCACTGGAAGCAATCACTTGGCTATGCTAAGAGATTTGTAAGACAGCTCCTTGTCCAACTGACTGGAAGAGATCCATATTTGTACCCATTCCAAAGAAAGGTTATCCCAAAGAATGTGGAAATTATCAAACAATATCATTACTATCACATGCAATTAAAATCTTACTGAAGATAATTTAAAAATGGTTGGAATAGTATATTAACAGAGAGCTTCCAGAAATGCAAACTGGGTTCAGAAGAGGATTTGGAATGCGGGATATCATTATTGATGTCAGATTAGTCTTAGCTGTAAGCAAAGAATACCAGGAAGATGGTTACTTGTGTTTTATTGAGTGATCCTTGGGAGTGAGAATGGCCAGACTTTGTCTCCCCTACATTGGTCATGTTGTCAGAAGGAACCATTCCTTGGAAAAGGCTATCCTGCTTGATAAAGTTGAGGGTCAACGAAGAAGGGGAAGGCCCTCAAAGAGATGGATAGACACAGTGGTTGCAACAATGGGCTCAGATATAGCAAGGATCATGAGCCTGGCACAGGACTGGGCAGTGTTTCGTTCTGCTGTTCATAGGGTCAGTATGAGTTGGAGAGGACTTGATGACACCTAACGACAACATTGTTAACATCATATGCCATTAAAATTTTGTGGAAAACAATTCAAAAACAGTTGCAGCAGTATATTGGCAGGGAACTGCTAGAAATGCAAGTCTGATTCAGAAGAAGACATAAAATGAAGGATGTCATTGTTGATTTCAAATTGATCTTGGCTGAGAGCAAAGAATATCAGAAAGATGTTTGTTGACTATGCAAAAACATTTCACTGTGCAGAACATAACATAGTATGGGTAACACTGCAAAAAGTTGAAATTTCTAAAAACTTAATTGTGCTCACGAGGAACTAATAAATAGTCAAAGAGACAGTCATACAAGTAGAGCAGGAGGATATTTCGTAGTTTAAAATTGCAAAAGTTGTGTGTCAGGGTTGAATCCTTTCCTTATACTTATTCAATTTGTATCTTGAGCAAATTATCCCAGAAGCTCGACTTTGTAAGGAAGAATGCAGTATCAAGATTGGAGTAAACTCATTAAGAACATGCAATATGCAGATGACACAACCTTGTTTGATGGAAGTGAAGAAGACTTGAAAAAATTACTGGTGAAGACCCAAGATTGCAGTCGTCAGTATGGATTACACTTCAAAATAAAAAAAACAAAAATCCTCATGACTAGATCAATAATTAGTATCATAGTAAATGGAGGAAAGATTGAAGTTGTCAAACATTTTGTTTTACTTGGATCTACATCCATGTCCATGGAAGCAGCAGTCAAGAAACCAAAGGGCGTATTGCATTGGGCAAATCTTCTGCAAAAGACTTCTTGAACGTATTAAAGAGCAAAGAAGTCACTTTCAAGACTAAGATTGGTCTTACCCAAGCCACGGTGTTTTCAGTAGCTTAACATGCATGTGAGAACTAGATAATGAATAAGACAGACCACAGAAGAAATGATCTATTTGAATTGTGGTGCTGGCAAAGAATACTGAATGTATCATGGACTGCTAAAAAAAATGAACATATCTGTCTTGAAGGAAGTACAGCCAGAATGCTCCTCACAATCAAGAATGGCCAGCCTTTATTTCAAGTTCTTTGATCATGTTGTCAGAATGGACCAATCCCTGGAGACGGATCTCATGCTCAGGAGAGGGTTAGTGACAAAGAGGAAGATCCTCAATGAGACGGATTGACACAATGGCTGTGATGGTGGGCTCAAGCATGGCACAGATTGTGTGAATGGTGTAGGACCAGGCAGTGTTTTGTTCTGTTATACATACAGTTTCTATGAGTCAGAACCAAGTTGATGGCACCTAACAACAACAACAATAAAATAAGAAGGATAAAATAAATAAAAATTACATTATTTGGAATTAAAAATGTATCTGTGAAATACATAAAACATTCCATTTATAACATAAGGAAGATAATGTTCAGGAAGGTATCTGAGCCTCCCACATGGAGACTCATTTTAGAACACAAAGTAGGAAGAGAGATCACAAGCAAAGTGGAGTTTTCTTGCTGAGTTGAAAGATAGATATTAAACTTCAAGGACTTTAAGTTTTCTGCAATAGTCTCAGCATACAACAATGGACTCAAATATACCAATGGGTGTGAAAATGGAGCAAGACTGAACAATAGTTTATCCTACATACATAAGGTCGTCATGTGTTGGAGCCAACTCAAGGGCAATGAATAACAACAAGAAAAGCATCAGCAAGCTTTGGGACAGAGCTCCAGAGAAGAAGGAGCTATATAGAAAGCTGTATAGGGTTTGGCTTTAGTTATACTGAAGAGTAAAATGTGTATATATATACCATGATGTTGAGCAAAGAAATACCAGAATGTTGTGATTTGATGATTTCCAGTTTACACAGGGCAATGAAACATTTAAATACTGACCAGCTGGAGTTGAGAGTCTTCATTGACAAGTCATTATATTTAGTAGAGATCTTTGAAAGTCCATAAATTAGTAGTGGACCTCAACTATACCTATAGGAAAGGCTTTAATCAATCTGTTAATTATGTAAACAGAAGCCTCAAATGAAGAAACTCAACCACAATTAACTGCATGCAGGAAAAACAAAAATTTTAAAGAGAGGCAAAAAATCCCAACATCCAAACACTAAAATTAATAACATCCAATGAAGCAAGGGAAAAAGTCAATGAATAGAAAGAGTTCCAGAAATGGTAGGATCATAGAATTAGAATAAAGGATGTTAAATATTATTAAATGTTATAATAATAATATGTATATATTATCATATTCACATATTAATGGAAACTATGAACATACAGATAGAGATGACGAAGAGGAAATAAAATAGTCAGATCCAACTTGATGACAGTGAGGTTTTTTTTTGTTTTTGTTTTGTTTTTTTGGTTTATCTCTTCAACTACACTGCTCTTTTCTTCTGTTGCCTAAGCTGTTGCTAATTCTACCCAGTACATTTTGAAATGATATTATATTTTTCATCTCTAGAAGTTCCTTTTTATTTTTAATTTTATTTCCTCTTCCTCATCTCTATCTGTAGGTTCATTGTTGTTGTTTTTTTTTTGTTGAAATTTCAAAATTTACTGGGTAGAATTAGCAACAGCTTAGGCAACAGAAGAAAAGAGCAGTGTAGTTGAAGAGATAAACCAAAAAAAACCTCACTGTCATCAAGTTGGATCTGACTCATAGTGACCCCGAAACAGAAAGGAAAAAGTCTAAAAAAATATTTAACAGGGATTTGTGAGTTAATAAAAAATAGTCTAACATATATGAATAAGAGTTGCAGATGAGTGGGGTAGGAAACAAAACAATATTTGCAGAAATACTGACAGATATTTTCTGTAATTAGATGAAAGCACGAAACTGACAAATCTCAAAAATTCAATGATGCCCAAGCAAATCAACACAAAGTAAACCATAATAAGGCTGTTCCTAATCAAATTACTAAAAAAATAGAATAATAAAATAAAATGAAAAGGAGAGAAAAATTAAAAGAAGCCAGAAAATTAGCAAAATATATTTAAGAATAAGATAATAAAGATATCCAAATAGTATTTGTCAAAGAAAAAAAAAAAAGAGGCAAGCCAGATGCCATTGCAATGGTATATTCAAAGTGCTGGGAGGAAAACTTTCTATGTCCAGGAAAAGTATCTTTCATGAATAAACATTAAATAAAAATTTTTTAAACAAATATTTTAATTCACTACCCACCAGCCTCTCCTCAGAAAGGTTGGGCAATCTACTTCTATAGTCATACCGCCTCGGAAACCCAAGGAAGGGTTGCTATGAGTCAGGTTCAAATGGCCGGCACATAACAACAACAGACTTTGTATCATTTAAGGAAAATTTTCAGTGGAAATAAAAAAAATTAACCAGATGAAAACTTGGGTTTAGCCATTTGACTGAAGAGTATCCAAAATAGTAAATGAAAACAAACAAAATCAAACTCACTGCAGTGGAGTCGGATCTGACTCACAGCGATCCCTTCTTGGGTTTCCAAGGCAGTATCACTGTGGAAGTAGATAACCCAACCTTCTTTCTGAGGAGTGGCTGATTGGTGGGTTTGAATCTCCAGCCTTCAGTCTAGCAGTCCAGTGCCTCAGGCACTATGCAACCAGAGCTCCTATATATTTATATATGTATGGATATATACACATATGTACATGTATGTATGTTTATTTCATAAAATGGAAATTTTTTGCACCCCACAGGAACTCATCTTTGCCACCTTCGGTACAATATCATCTCTACTGAGAAGA
>NW_006922139.1:17891-23231 GCF_000298275.1 Orycteropus afer afer
ATCTTCACAATTGGACCAATAAATAGCATAGTGATAAATGAAGAAAAGATTTAATTTGCCAAAGATTTCATTTTACTTGGATCCACAATCAACACCAATGGAAGCAGCAACCAAAATGTCAAACTTTGTATCGTACTGGGAAAATCTGCTGCAAAAGACCTCTTTAACATGATGAAAAGCAAAGATGTCTCTTTGAAGACTAAAGGATGCTTAACTCAAGCCACAGTATTTTCAATCACTTCATATGCATGTGGAAGCTGGAAGATGAGAAAAGAAAACTGAAGAAGAGTTTATGTTTCTGGGTTGTGGTGCTGGCAAAGAATACTGAAAGTACCACAGACTGCCAAAGAACTAACAAATGTGTCCTGGAAGAAGTGCATCTGAAATTTTCCTTGGAAGCAAGAGTGGCCAGACATTGTCTCATCTACTTTGGTCTTGTTGTCAAATGGGACCCTTCCCTGGAGAAAGATATCACACTTGCTAAAGTGGAGAATCAGAGAAAAAGGGCAAGACCCTCAATGAGATGGATTGTCACAGTGGCTGCAATGATGGGATCAGATATAGCAAGGATTGTGAGGATGGCACAAGACCCGAGAGTGTTTTGATCTGTTGTACACGCAGTTGCTGTGATTTGGAGCTGATATGACAGTACCTAACAACAAACATTGAAGCTCTGGTAGTGTCGTGCCCAAGGCATTTGACTGCTAACCAGAAGGCTGGAGGTTCAAACCCACCAGCCACTCCTCGGAAGGAAGGTTGGACAATCTACTTCCGTAGCGATGCCGCCTCAGAAACCCAAGGAGGGGTCGCTATGAGTCGGGGCCGACTTGATGGCACATAACAACAACAACAACTATTTGGTGCTGCTTTTCCCTAGATGAAAGAGTGAGACAAACTATAGACAGACTGACATGGGTACTCAGAGAAAATAGTAAAAGGCAAGGTTAGGGAAACCTCTCTGAAATAAAGAAGTGGGAAGAAATATATTGATGGAGTGACCTTTCCCACTAAATGAGTAATTAGACCAAAGATTTCCTCTATACAAATGTTGCTTCTCTCTGATTGAGTAATTAGACCAAAGGTTTCCTCTTTGCAAGTGTTGCTGATATGACTGCCTATAGCTTGTTATTTCACTACATTTCACACAAAATCAAATGCCTTAGAAAGAAATAATTGCAATCATTTAGAAATAATTAAAATTGTACTTGTGCCCAAGCCAGATAACTAGGTGCAAATATTTGAATATATTTATTTATTATCATTTCCCATTATTATGTGATTGAACATAATACATAATGTAAAAGACAGAACCCCAATCTGCTAAGCTTTTACCTCAATGCTAGCAAGTTAGGGTTCCTTTGCTCTGATACTATATTATTATGTCATTTTTTATACTTTTGCTTTTATTATGCAATAAAAAAAAACACTCGTGTCTCAGTTCTATTGGCAGCTTGTTTTGTTATTCACTGAGGTTAACAGATACATTGGTATGCTTGAACTTGGACTTTTCTCTAGGTTTGTCTTGGACTTGGCCAGATACGGACCAGAAATATACTAAAATCTGAATTTAGCATAAAGTTCTACAGTTGAAAATAAAATATGACACTCTTAGTGCTAAGGAACTTTTCACCATGAGCAAAACTTAGTAATAATAACAGAATGTTTGAAGGACAACGGGATTCAATGTTACTGTTTCTAGGTGACGTTGAGTCGGCTGCAGCTAGTAGTGAACCTATGTGCAACTGAATAAAACACTGCCTGGTCCTGTGCAAGCCTCACAAACCTTGCTATTCCTGAGCCAATCGTTCCATCCACTGCATCAATCCATCTCGTTGAGGGTCTTCCCCTTTTTCACTCACGACCCTCCACTTTACCAGGCATAATAACCTTCTCCAAGACATGGTCCCTTCTGACAACATAACCAAAGTAGGTGAGATGAAATTTGGCCATTCTGACATCCAACGAGCATTTCTGCTGCACTTCATCCAGGACAGATTTGTTACTTCTTTTGACAGTCCATGGTACCTTCAGTATTCTTTGCCAACACCATCACAACCCTAAAGCATCAATTCTTCTTTGGTCTTCCTTATTCATTGTCCAGTTTTTGCATGCTTATGAGGCAATTGAAAATACCATGGCTTGGGTTAGCTGTACCTTAATCTTCAAATAGCTTAAATGAACATGCTAGATGTGGGATGCTTACCCTAATTAAAGTAATTTGTTTTTGAAATGTCCCAAGAACAGTCACCTCTGGGAGATGATCAGAATTTACTAACCCAGACACAGTGAGAAAAATTATGAGAATCATATTGCCACGTGAATTTCTTAGCTGTTAGCCCAAGGTTATTCACCACTAAATTTTAAAGAATGTTTTCAATTCAAAGTAACTCAGGTTTCAAGTTTCTCCCTTATTTGGACAAATATTTCTAGTGTCTTCCTTGTAAATGTTCTTTCCACTACTATAATGTGTCTTAAACTGCTTTCTCTTTTCTAGTGTTTGCCTTCCCAGTAGGAGCCATTCTGTCAGACATCCAACAAAATCATTTTTTAATCACATTTATAATGCTTTGCTGTAGTTAGGGAACAGCAGACATTGAACTGACTGACTCCAAGGTGGAGGAGAGATTCAAGACTTTGCTTTTCTATGGTAACCATGGGGTACATTCTTTCCATAATGATATGTTCAGATTGCTCTCCACTTGCAAGTAATAGTCCTTTGCACCAGGCATGTGTCTGAGGTAGTCTTTTCCAAAACAGGGAGAACATTCTTCTCCACATAGTATTCAATAATGATGTATCTTGATTATATTATTTCTACTGATGATCTATAAATTAAATTTGCCAAAGACTGAGTGTGGGGGAAAAAAAAAAGAAGAATAGAAATGTTAACTATTAAATTAACATATTTGCAAAGGTTTCATTTGGTAGTTTACGTGATGTGGAACATATTCATGCTGGACACATGAAATGGGCAGTACTTAAAAGAAAGAACTTATTTTGCATGTTTGCACAATTAAAAAAGAGAAAAGAGAAAGGGAAATACATAGAGGGTGAATTTACCAGTAAGCTTTGATTCTGCCATATTGTTGTTGTTGTTATGTGCCGTGGAGTCAGACCCTACTCATAGCCACCCTCCTTGGGTTTCTGAGGTGGTATCTCTATGGAAGTAGATTGCCCAACCTTCCTTCCCAGGAGTGGCTAGTGGGTTTGAACTGCCAGACTTCTGGTTAGCAGTCAAGTCCCTTAGGCACTATGCTAGACTGGAACTAAGTGAAAGCAAATTAAGAATTTTTTTTTTTTTTTTCTTTTTTGAAAAGAGATCCATCAACCTAGACTCTGAGTCTCTCTTCTGACATATATGCAGTTTATAGTGTCTGATATACTGACACTGTGCAGCATTTGGATCTGCATAAATATGTTAGGGTTTAGTAGACACAAACATGAGTATGTAACCCTGTGGTACTGCTGCACTAACTTCCTACAAGTTGTTTTCAGACACCCTGGGGAATCCTAAACTAGATTCATTCAAATAAGATTGAGCCCATGGAGTGTGTGCAGAGTTGACCTAATGACATATCACCCACCAACACTCCCCACCAAACCTGATCAGACCACCAGTTTTTGAACATGGGATGCATTAAGATACATGTTTGCTGCACGCACACCTCCCCACCCCTAGAAATTCCTTGAAATAAGATGAATATGTACAACTTCCTTATTTGCTTAACTCTATAAAATGTCATCTGAACTTTTGCTCAGGGAGTCAGACCTGGGCAAGTTCCCCTGGCTCCTCCATGTTTTGCACATCAATAAACCACCTTTCTTTCACTCACACTCTGGTGCCTGGTGGATTGACTAATTCCTACAACAGATAGGACCCCCTCCCCTTTGTCTCATTCAAGATACACAATGGGAGGGGGATCTACCTATGTAAACACACATATATTTTTTGGCTGATATTGCGGTTGTTACAAAATTGCTTTTTGTTACAGCATTTACCAAGAACATCCCTTATTCCTTTATACTTCTTAGTGTCATCATTTATCTTGGTCATGTTGTTCAAGCTTCATTCATATTCTGTATTTCCTTTACTATCACCAAAAATAACAAGTGTCTATTCTCTAGAAATTGACTTCTCTCTCCCTCTGCCATCCTTGGTAACTAACAGAAATCATTGTTTTATATATGTATATGTATTCTTTAGGAGCTCTGGTGGTGTAGGCCCAGGGCATTTGACTACTAACCTGAAGGATAGAGGTTCAAACCCACCAGCCACTCCTCAAAAGGAAGATTGGGCAATCTACTTCCATAGTGGTTATGCCTTGGAAACCCAAGGAGGGGTTCCTATGAGTGAGATCATACAATATTTATCCTTTTGTAATTGATTTATTTCACTCAGTATAATATCCTCCAGATTCTCCACATTATAATATGTTTTGGAACTCATCATTGTTCTTTATAATTGTGTAGTATTATGTTGCATTATGTAGCACAAATTATTTATTCATTCATCCATTGATGGACACTTAGATTGTTTCCATCTTTTGGTATTTTGAGTAAAAAAGCAACAAGCATAGGTCAAAGAATATTCATTCATTAGTAGGAAAAAACTAGCTCTAGAATAAAAGCTGCTTTCTAATGTTATTTTTTCTCCTTCTCCTTCTCCTTCTCCTTCTCCTTCTCCTTCTTCTTCTTCTTTTTCTTCTTCTTCTTCTTTTACTAAAGGCTGATTTCCAGTGTTTGGCTGTCACTTTGCCATACTGTTGTGCCTTGCATGTATGTTGCCATGATGCTGGAAGACACATCACCAGTATTTTGAATACCAGCTAGGTCATCTTTAATGGATAGGTTTCACTGGAGCTTCAGGATTAAGACAGAGTACAAAGAAGGACATGGTGATTTACTTTAAAAAAAAAATGGCCACTGAAAACCTTATGAGTAGCAGTAAAATGTTGCCATAGTGCCAGAAGATGAGCCCTTCATGTTGGAAGGCACTCAAATACTACTGCAACAGAACTGCCTCCTCAAAGTAGAACCCACCTTAACAACGTGGATGGAGTAAATCATTTGGCACCTTCATTTGCTGAGAGGATCTGACTCAAAATTATAAGAAACAAGAAAACAAGAGCAAGCATTCATTAATAATCAGAGTGTACAATGTAGGAAGTATGTTGTTGCTGTTGTCAAGTGCCATCGAGTCGTTTCCGACTCATAGCGACCCCATGCACAGCAGAACGAAACACTGCCCGATCCCATGCCAGCCCCACAATCCCTGCTATACTTGAGCCCATCATCGCAGCCACCATGTCAATCCATCTCATTGAAGGCCTCCCCCTCTTT
>NW_006922139.1:24136-25302 GCF_000298275.1 Orycteropus afer afer
GTTATCCATAATTTGTCATGATCCACACAATCAAATGCCTTTGCATAGTCAATAAAACACAAGTAAACATCTTTCTGGTATTCTTTGCCTTGAGTATGAAGTATAAATCTAGGAAAATTAGAAGTGTTGTTTTCTATTGTGATTTGAGTGCAAATTCACAAAGCAGATTCATTTTACTCTCAGCAGTTCATGCACGTTTGGTTTCATGGCCCCAGTTACGATCCCCAACCATCAAAGCTCTCCTCCGCTCCCCTCTCTAACTACCCCTTCCCTGTGCCCTCCTTATCTATGCATTCCTGGCTGTCCAGTTTTTTGTTTATTTTAAAATGGAACACATAAAAATAGATTTCCTAGGCACTAGTGGGTTGAAATTGACTAGTATTGGCCATTTTGAATCAAACAATCTTATGATATACTCTGCTGGGAACGACAACTTGAAAAGGACTGGCATTGCATTAATTGTCAAAAAAAAAAAAAAAATCAAGATCTGTACTGAAGTACAATGGTTTCAGTGACAGATAATATCCATACACTTACAAGGAAGTCTGGTTAACACATTAGTAAAATTTATTCACCAACTACTAAAGCCAATGATGCAGAAATTAAAGATTTTTACCAACACCAGCTGTCTGAAATTAACTAAATATGCAATCAAGATGCATTGATAATTCTCGATCATTGGAATGAATGAGTTGGAAACAAAGCAGAAGCATGAGTAGTTAGAACACATGGCTTTGGTGACAGAAATGAGGCCAGAGATCTCATCACAGAATTTTACAAGTCCAAGACCTTATTTACTGCAAATATCTTTTGTTCCACAACATGAATGGCACCTATACATGTGGTCCTCACCAGGTAGAATACACAGGAATCCAATAGACTACATCTGTGGGAAGACATGATGGAAAAGCTCAATATCATCAGTCAGAACAAGGCCAGGGCTCAAATGTGCAACAGACCATCAATTGATTGCTCATATGGAAATTTAAGCTGAAGCTTAAGAAAATTAAAACAATTCCATGAGAGCCAAAATAACTACACTGAGCATATCTCACTGAATTTAGAGACCATATGAAGAATAGATTTGATGCATTGAACATTAATGACTGAACACCAGATGAGTGTGTAGGATGACATTAAGAACATCATACCTGAAGAAAGCAAAA
>NW_006922139.1:53653-54136 GCF_000298275.1 Orycteropus afer afer
CAGTTTTTTGTGTCCCTGATAAGATTTATTCCCATGTTTTTAAATTTTTTTTTTTTTTGGTAACTATTGTAAATGGTACTGATTTTCTGATTTCTTTTTCAGCAATCTCTTTGCTGGTGTAGAGGAATGTAACCGATTTTTGGATGTTGATCTTGTATCTTGCCACAATGCTAAATGCCTCAATAAGTTCCAGTAGATTTCTGACTGAGTTGCTTGGGTTTTCTCAGTATAGAATCATATAATCAGCAAATAGGGATAGTTTGACTTCTTCCTTACCATTTTGGATGCCTTTAAATTTCCTTTCTTGTCTTATTGCCCTGGCTAGGACTTCCGGTACTATATTGAATAGAAGTGGTGATAGAGGACATCTTTGTCTGGTTCCTGTTCATAAGGGGAATGGTTTCAGTCTCTCTCCATTGAGAATAATGTTGGCTGTTGATTTTGCATAAATGCCCTTTATTATTTTGAGGAATGTCCCTTCTA
>NW_006922139.1:56481-57193 GCF_000298275.1 Orycteropus afer afer
GCTACTGTTTTAGTATTTGCTGAATATTTGTGGTTGTCCTCTTCTTTATTGTGATGTTCAGGTTTATTGTTTTTCTTTGAGGTTAGCCTGTGACTTATAATATTATCCCTGAGTTTAGAATAGTCCATTATATCATGCAAGTCTTTTGAGTTTCTCACCATTTAGAAAATCTGTAACTACACAGTGTTTTCCCTCTTTTTGTTTTTCAGTTGTCCTCCTTCACCAATTGAAGTCTCTGGTTCCCTGTTTACAATCTTGTAAGCAAATTTTACTGTGGATATGTCCATAGCTGTATTTTCTGGGTTATGGCATCTTTTGTATACATGGTCAGCTGTTGTTTGCTATTTTTCATTCTCTGTTCAAAAGACTTCCTTAAGTATCTCTTGTAAGGTTGGTCTGTTTTTCTGCTTATCTGCAATTCTCCTAATTTCACCAATATATTGAATGATAGTTTTGCTGGGCATAAAATTCTTGGTTGAAATTTTTTCTCTTTCAGAGTTTTATATATATCATCCCATTGCCTTTTCACTTGCATGATTTCTGCTGAGAAATCAGAGCTTATTCTTATTGGTTGTCCTTTGTAAGTAACTTTTTGTTTTTTCTGTGCTGCTTTCAGGATTCTTTCTTCATCTTCAGTTTTCATTAGTTTGATGATATGTCTTGGTGATTTTCTTTTGGGGTCTATCCTGTTCGGGGTTCGTTGGACTTCCTG
>NW_006922139.1:59323-60440 GCF_000298275.1 Orycteropus afer afer
TCAACATTCTCTTTCAAAATTTTGTTGTTTCTACTCCCTTAGTAGTTTAATATATGAAACATTAAAAATGTCAATGATTATTACTCTTTTTCTCCATCTTTCTCTATATATATATGTACACATATTCCTATGTATTCATATCTCAGTAGTTATTATGATCATTTCCTAGTGAAAAGCTTAAACATTTTGCACGACCTTACCACATTTGGTCATGACACATTTATCTCAGATTGAATACTTAATAATAGATGGGACCACACACCAATGCCTAGGAAGAAGATAAAAATAATCTAAAAGACTTGAAATTATTCACATTATAGTCTTAGAATAACAGATCCAGAGGGAATTCTAGAATTTTCTGGTTTAACTCTATTTTTTTTTTCCCAAAAAAATCCTGTAACCATCCAATATTTATATGAATAAATATGTCCAGATGTCAAGCAAGAAATGGCAGCTATAAACAAATAAGATCGAAGAAAAAATAATAATAATTTTAAAGAGATTTAGTTCAAAGCCATTAACTGAAATTTTGCATATACTTCAGTTAACTCTTTAATCATAGCATTGTTGTAGGGAAGCTATATTTTGTATTTTTGTTTACTGGTATACTTGTATTTTTTGGTTTTCTAGTGCTGCTATAACAGAAATACTACAAATATATTACAACAAACAGGGATTGATTCTTTTACAGCTGAGGAAGCTATAAGTCCAAGTTCGAAGTGCCAACTCTAAGGGCTCAGTAAAGACCCCTTAACCTTGGGCTTCAGTTCACTCTCTTTTTCCTGGCCCACTGAAGTGAGAGGCTTTCTTCACTCAGGCAGTTGCTGGCTTCTAGGGCTGACAAACCCAAAGTTGTCAACGAAAATGGTACAGTCCCAAAATTATTGAGCAACACGGCAGTTCAAGTTCAGAAACAGTCTCAAGATTGACAGACAACATGGCAGGCTACTCAGTCGAAGACTTGGCCAAATAGGACCCAGATGTACCAAAAATCTCAGAGACCTTTCTCAAAGCCTCTTCTTATATGTGGGAAGCAGACTACATCTCTAAGGCAGCTCTTGTCTGCTCACTGCAAAATCCACCATGGAGGTGATTACCAGTCTCATCATGGGGAATC
>NW_006922139.1:60880-81139 GCF_000298275.1 Orycteropus afer afer
GACCTGGGACACAGACAGTACAAAACATAGTTGAGCTGAGAGCAGCCTGAGGTAGCAGTCCCTGCCATTCTTGGTTTTTGTGTGGCATAGAAAAACAGCCACAAAGTTCACGTTCTTGGTTGAAAAGTATAAAGAACCAAACTTTGGGGTTTGTCATAAGGAGCCTATATAGATACAAAGTGAGCCTTTGTATCAGAGCTATGGAGTGGGCCATGAAGGCTTGGTGCTTAATGAGAATCAAAGTCAGACCTCTGACTGGTATAGTGCCAAGGAGATCTGACCTAAATCAGTCAGCAAGGGGTGATGACAAATTCATTAGATTTAGCTCTTATGATGAGACAACAGACTGAGTTGAATCCCACCAACAGCAGGGATCATCAGTGGATGCAATTAAGAAGCCCAGGGACAGATCCGGGAAGCTTCCATACAATATATACATGAGAATAAGAAGAGCCCCACTGGAGTGTTAAGGACTAGAAGCAGATGGAACCCCTTCCTTGCCCATTACACCACCTCCCCCAAACTTGATGACCAATCACTTTTTCTCGGAACCTGATTCCAACATGGGGGCAGAAAACAGCCCTATTAGAAAACTCATCTTTGACATGACTGAATATTTATTCAAATAATACTATATGAATTGGAAGAAACAGAGTTACCATTATGTGACACTGTAAATACCATCCCGATTTACCTCCTCCCAGCAACTTGGAAGATTAATTTATGGAGATAAAGATGTTCAATGTAATAAATTACATAGTGTGGCTTTTCTAGCCATAAGTCTTTTAAACTCCGTGGTGGAATTTGCTGTGAGAAACTGAGTAGCTACTAATGGTTAAAGTTATCTAGCTGGAGTATTTCTGTTGAGAGTGGCAGGAAGCAATCTTCTAGGAAGTTCTCTCTCTCTTAGGTGCATAGAATTCTGATGTTGGGATTAATTAGCTTGGCCACTCTGCCAGGCTCACAAGGAGCCCTCCTGGAGGCAGAAGGAATCTCTCTGACTGCTGGCTGCAAAATACGTGCTGCTGAGAGAAACACACTCCTGAAAGACATGCACTTGCTGTGAGAGACTGCTGGCTGCTAAGTGAGATGGCTGGTTGTGAGAGACTGAGTGCATTTTTCAACTTGAATTATAGTCTGTTGCTTCCCCAATAAACCTATGTGGCCACTGTAATGAATTATTCACCCCAGCAGAGAAGTGGTGGGTGCTGGGAGAGGAACGGTTGGTGTCAGGGTTGGTGAAATGGCTGGAGAGAGGCACCACATCGGGCCTTACAGGAATAGGCCTTGGGCTACTGATGGTGATACTTTCCTCCTCTTGTGGGGTTAGAGGAGGTCAGAAGGTACGGCCTCCTTGCCCCTTTGGCAAGATGCTATGTTTTATTTGCTTATGTGTATTGTTCTAGTAAATTTGCTGTCCAACTGAAGAGTATATTTTTATTTCCCAATTCAAATGTAAGCTTTGTAAGGGCAGGTAATACATTTTTTGGAATTTTATTTGTATAATCCTGTAGCCTAGTATTACTTAACTATGAGTTTGACTACTTCATTTAGGAATATGTATGGTATTCTTCATTTACCAATATATATATAATGAAGAAGAAATTGTTTTTAAACAGTTAATACTGGGAGCTCTGGTGGCATAGTGCCTAGCGCATTTGACTACTAACCAGAAGACTGGTGGTTCAAACCCACCAGCCACTCTTTGGAAGGAAGGTTGGGCAATCTACTTCCGCAATGATACTGCCTCAGAAACCCAAGGAGGGGTTGCTATGAGTGGGATCCCACTTGATGGCAGTGAGTTAGTATAGTTATTAACTGTACAAATGTCTTAAACGATTTTAGTATCTAAGTGATAAAATAAGAAAATCATGAAAATCTAGAGTAAGAAATAATGAAGGGAAAACAATAAAAAAATCATTGAAGAGAATCAGCAAAAGGAGGACAATTTTTGTATTTAACACACTTGAAAAATTTAAGTCTGGGACATTATTGAAACATACTATTAACTCCATTAAAAGAAATTAAGTATCATTATTTGGAAAACAGAATACTAAATTAATTAACATATTAAAGCAAATACATTAAAATTACGATGAAGTATCTTTTTATTTTTTGTCCTTTCCAAGACAATTAACAATTAATTATTTCATTCACATGTTCAGGCACCTACTATGAGTCTATGAAGTCTATTGCTCAGTCAATAAAACCAAATTACAAGATTGAACAGAATGCAGATTAAACTGGGGAGGAATGACACTGTTGCTGAGAAAAGAGGCAAAGTAGGCAAGTAATTAGAGCAATGTGGCAAGACAATGCACAGAGTGTCACAGAGAAGTTCAGTGGAACAGGGAGGCAAAACCCTTTCCTGTAAATGTTAGGACAATTTTACGAAGAAGTGTAATTCTAAAGACAGAATCAAGTTCCTCAGGGTTTACTATAGGAAAGGCAACCTACAAAGAATACATGTTTTGAGGAGAGTATGTCCAAGTTCTGTTGAGTTAGGCCCTGAGAGAAACCATTTGCAATACCACATAATTTTAAATAAAAAGTTAGTTTTCATATTTCAACTATAACACATATACCTATTGAGTAATTCACAGAATTCACTTTTGAAGACAGTAAGAGGTTATTGAAGTTTAAAAGAAAAAAAAAGTGGTTTATAGATTTCAATTTCCAAAACGATCCAGTCATTACTGGATCCAAAATATTCTTAAATTAAACTTTCACCTCTGTGTTTTCTTATCGCATGACTGTTACATTGAATTTGACATTCCTCAAATCAATTACAATTTCAAATGTGCTTAGCATTCTTGGTCAAATGACATTATAATCTATTTACTATTGTAATCAATTTTCTGGTTGAATAATGAACTTAAAAACACAAACTATTCTTTCCAACATTAAAATCATGCATTTTTAATGATAAAATGTATTTGCATTTGCTCTTTCAATTATATTTTTGAACAGTTTGCCAATGCTTCATGTTTGTGTTTTTCAATGTCTGCTCCAGTCTTGAGTTTTCTTCCTGCTAAACTCCACAAAAATCAAGTTTATTAATGTTTATGGTGCCTCCATGTTGCCAAGACCAGTGACCCAGTTATCAACTCTTAGTCTTTAACTTCCTTCAGCAGTTGGCCATAGTATCCCTCTGTAAATCTCCTCCTGCCCCCTTTCAATTTGGATTCAGAGGAACCACACTCTCTCACTCTCTTATCTTGGTTTCTATGTCCATGATTGCTCTGTGTCATTCTTCCCTGCTGGGTCATCTTCTGGTATGCAGCCTTAAGACATTGTAATAGTTCATAACTCAGAAATTTCATGTTTTTTGGATTATTTTCACTCATTTCCTCTGATCTAAGATTGTATAAACATCCAGGAATTCTAAATTGTAATCTCTTGCTGACACTTCTTTTCACATGTATCTGTGGGTTCAACAACCTTACTTCAACATAATGTTCAATCTCAACATAATTTTATCCAAAAAGTTTGACATTTGCATTCACAACTATTCTTTTCCAAATGTTTTCCATTTATCAAAATGGTTTTGCATTATAAATATATCACAAATACATCATTATTTTTATTAGTACTACCTTAGATCAAGTCACCATCTATCGCCTCTTTCCATGGCTATACCATGGTTTCCTAATTTGCCTCCATTCTGCCACTCTTGTTTGCACCCATCATCTACTCTCCAATACAATATTCAATATGATTGTTTTAATACAAAAATCACATCTGTCAGTTTTGTTTCCAAATTGCTTATGTTCAATTCCAATTGCTTACTATGACTTCCTCTTCTTCATATGATCTAGTTCCTGTTGCCCTTAAAATCCATCCCTTATCATTCTCCTTTTGCTCACTCTATTTTAACTTGTTTGACCTCTTTACTACTCACTTAACCTGTCAAGTACTTTCTGACCCACATTGGAAATCTCTTTCTTTAAAAAACACATGGATCACCCCTAACCTCATACATGCCTCTTTTCAATGAGTAACTTCTTCCCTTACACATCCAATCCAAAATCATCATTCTTCTTTACTCTCTGTTCATATAGACTGTTTTATTCTTCTGTATACTTCTTGCCACTACTTGAAATCATGTAATTTATATACTTTATAGTTTTATTTGTTCATTATTTTCCCCACTAGAATAAGTTTCGTGAAAGAAAAGATTCTACTACCAACACTTAGAAGAATAATTACTGGCTGATGAAGAAATGAATACCTACTACTCACCTCTCTTAAATCTGTTCTCCAGCTAACTCATTTACTTTTTTTTTAAACTATATCTTTTGAAGTCTAACTTTAATGAGTCTGATCTTATAACTAGAGTGTAAGGCAACTTAATCAGAAGACTAGGTATAACCAGTTACAGCACATTTAGCTATTATGTGACTTGTGACACAATAACTACTGCTGCAGAAATAAACAACCTATTTCTCATGTTTCTAGAATGATTATTTAAAGATTGTTCACTTTGGCAATAAGATTACTGTGGTATTAAGTTGTGTATCAACTTGATAGCACCCGGTTTTGAGTGGCTGAGAAGCAACTGGATGTAGTTATTTCCCGTGATGACACTGCTAACTAACTCCACAGTGGAATCTACTGGAAAAGCTGAATAACTGCCTTAAACATGTGGTCTACTTCCAGTATATAAAAAAGAAGCATTGAGAAAGGTGTTTGCAGCTTTTGGGCATGCTTGCATACTGTGTGTAGTTGAGTCTTCACTCAGCAACCTGACATGCTCTGCTGATCTTGGGACTTTTTCTGGACTTAAACTAGTGGCCTGTCTTGTTTGATGCTCTTGGGACTGTGCCTTACTTGTCAATTTCGGGTTTGCCAACCTCAGCAGCTAGCAGCTCCCAGAGTTGGGAAAAGCCTCCAGTTAAAGTGGGCCAGGAGCAAGAGATGGAGCTGAAGCATAAGGTCAAGGGGCTTTCACCCATCCCCTAGAGGTTGGTATTTTGAACTTGGATTTTAGCCTCTGTTTTGGTTACTTAGTACTGCTCTAACAGAAAATACCACAAGTGGATGTCTTTAACAAACAGGAATTTATTCTCTTACAGTTTTGGAAGGTAGAAGTCTGAGTTCAAAGTGCCAGGTGCTAGCGGCTGGGTGAAAGGCCTTCAACCTTAGGCTTCAGCTCTGCTTCTTTTTCCTGGCCCACTGAGCTGGCGGCTTTTTTCACTCAGGTAGCTGCTGGCTGCTGAGAATGACAAACCCAAGGCAACAAATAGGGATAGTCTCAATATTACCAAACCACACAGGCAGGCCATTGATTCAAATCCATTAAGAGACCCAAGATTAGCAGACAACATGACAGGCTGCTGAACAATGACTTGACTACACACAGAAGTCAAGCATACCAAAAGCTGCAGACCAATCCCAAAGCTTCTCCTTATATACGGGAAGCAGACCGCATCCCTAAGGCATTTACTCAGCTGCTCACAGTAGATTCCACCATGGAGTTGATTACCAGTGTCATCATGGGAAGTCACTACATCCAGCTGGCCAGCCACTCAAAACCAAGCCCAGCCAATTTGACATATAACCTTCAACTACCACAACCTCCTAAACTGTAAGAGGATAAATCTTTATTTGTTAAACCCACCCATTTGTGGTATTTTCTATTAGAGTGGCACTAGACAACCAAAATAATTACTAAAAATGTCTTTCTTCAAGATAGGATGGTCACCTGGTAAAGAAAAGAATTAATCATGCATGGTGTTTTGAGGAATATTTTGAGGTTTTAATAATTTTTTTTCCAAAAAACACTGAAAGACACATTCTAAGTCTCAAATAGTAAGTGTTGAAGGAGGTGGCTTGCACTGATCTACAAAATACAAGTATTTTTGGGGAAAAAAAAATTAAAAAGTTTTCACTTCCAGGTAGCTTTCAAGAGCTGTTATACTTTTGGGAGAAATTAACCGGGAAGAGTTACTGAACATTAAGGTTTCTAGTGATCCTTAAGTGCCTTATAAAGTGAATTTACCTGGAGAAATATAATATTTTGGTCACTACTGTCTGAAAATTGATTTTAGGGAGATTAACAAGATAGTTCTCAAATAACATTATCTAAAAAAATGAGGAATTAGGGAAATTAGAAAAAAAATCCCTAGTGTTTAAATTTCTAGGAAACAGTAATATACACAAAGATTTCTTGTAAAAACATAATTGAATATGCAATGATAATCAGGTTTCTTTTACAGTAATTCTATAATAAAAATATCTACAGATATTCAAACATTCTACAAAAGTTAGTTAAAATGATTCTTGAGAACTTACTTTACTTGAGAGTCTGGACTGCCTGTCCAACACTTTCATACTCCTGCCAGGCCACAGGTTCAAAGCTCTTACCGTGTAACACCCCTGAAAAAGCAATTGTGCTGCTTGATGCCCTGGCTGCAGAGATATTTATTTAAAAATGCAAATAGAAGTATTTTAAAAAAAGCTTATATGTGCACTCGAGGCCATCTCTACCATTACTCATCTTCTTTTTCTGTCTAATTACAAGCTTATTATATTGACAGAGACACAAGGCTTTAAGTAGGTTAGGTCATCAAGATGAATTTGGAATGCCAGAAACCACATTGTGGCCAGAGCAATTTTTCTGAGTAAATATCCAGAAAATGTCTCCTCTTGCCTTTACATGTGTTTCATCTTTCCTAGATGATTCAAGAACAAATAAAATTTGTCCTTTATTTAATCTTACTAAGTATATTATAGAGTAAACTTGGCATAATTCTCAGATGCTCAATTAAGAGCTTGCATTCCTAAAATATACAACTGTTTGCAGAAAAAGAGAGGGTTCACAGTGCTAATAAAGGGACCCTCTGACCACCTACAGCTAAGTGAAATAAATCAAAGGAATTTTGGCATCTAGATGTTAGCGGGGTCCTTAGGAGTGCACTAGGCTGAAACCAGAGGATTATACAAGAGAATACTCCTTTTATAGCACCTTCCTTTGATCAGTAGTAAGTGATAAGCTACATACTTCTGTTTAATTTAAAACATCTTTATATTTTTTAAAATAAAGCATGTATTCTAAATAAAATATGCAATTATAAATATATTCCAATATAAGGTATTCTCATTTTTATTTAAGGGATAAATGCTTTCTCAGACACCTGGGGTGCCTTTTTATTTGTGGAAACTCATCAAGGGACTTCTCTTTTATTTGTACAATGTGGAATTTGCTTTGCACAACCAAGCAGCTTTCACTGGCTGATTATACTAATTTCTTTTTCCAGCTACCCATGGAAATCTTTTATACTGCAGAAACATACTGACTTGTGCCATGGGGCAAACTTTTGTGAATCTCTGATATAAAATGCACTGCTTTGGATGAAAGAGATTCCCTAGAAGTGGATTTTAAATCTCTATTTGATGTTTTCTTCTGGCTGTTAGCTCTACATTAGTCGTTTTGTCCATGACTATGTTATAATGTCATATGTGATGTACTTCAACAGCAGTTTGTATGGGTGATTTTTAACACCTGCAGCCTCATCTTTTCACATAATTTCCTGATTATTAGGGCATGTATTATCAATTATTTTCCTGTTAGTGTTTTTGACTGATTTGCACTGATACCCACAATTCACTGTCATAGTTTACCCTCCTAACAGTTATGTTTTGTTAAATATCATGTCAAACACACTTATTTTGTTGCTGAGAATATGATAATAATAAAATATCCACACATGCAATTTCTACTTTTGATGAGATAGAACTGAAAATAATTATTACTATTGCAATACAACCAAGATAAAAATGATAAAGAAGTTATTCCATTTCATAGTTGTGAATAATAAAATACTGTTTGAATAATGGTATATGCAGCCAGCCATGCTCAGAGAGGCCAAATGTAGTCCACCAACCAAGGCAAAATTAATATTAATAGCCTCTTTATTTATTTATTTATTTTTCTTAAAACAAGTGAACACCTTCCTCCATAAGCAAAGAAAAAAAATGTGATCTATACAACGGTAAAACAAGATAGACAAAAATTTATGAAGTGGTTTTTCTCTTCTATGGACTTTCAGGTTCAAGTAAAAGTAACATGATACATTACATGGTGGTTAGTCACTTAATGAAAGCATAACACAATCACTGACTCATAGACGACAACATTTGCTGTCTACTGGCTTTCGACTGAAGATGAGGGGCATTTAATGGCCATAAAACTAAGTCTTCTTTTTTTCTTTAAATTGATGATTGCTAGTTTTTGGATGCTTTTATTTTATCTAATACTGTAGTGATCTCTGTAGACATCCAACTGACTTCTGGATAGTTCTTATTTCATTTTCCTTTGTAAGAAAACAGGTCAAAAGAAAACAAGATCTCTTCTAATATAAGAAGTTTACATAAATGAAGAAATCGTATTCATTTTTAGTAACTCTGAACATATTTATTCCTTGATACTGAAAGATACATCTAGCAGCAGAGGTAGAAAAATAACTTTTAAAATAAATTAAGAAATCTTTCAAAGGCTTCTTGTTTTAATGTGTCACAACCTTATAATATAAAGTAAAATAAATTAATGTTCCAATTAGGATTGCTCTGGTGATGCAGTACCTAAGGCATTTGACTGCTAACCAGAAGGCTGGTGGTTCAAACCAGCCACTCTTTGGAAGGAAGTCTAAGCAATCCACTTCTGTAGAGATACTGCCTCAGAAACCCAAGGAAGGGTCGCTATGAGTCGGATTATACTCGATGGGAGTTGAATTTGGTTTTTGGAAGCACAATTTTAAATGAATGCATTTAACAGACTATATTTTCAGCTAAGTGTGTTGATTATCCAACAAAAGTGAGTAAGTAGTGATAAACCCACAAATGTTAGGGGGAGCCCTAATTATTTTGTGACTCTTAGTTCTGTTATACCTATAAAAGGGAAATAACCAGTTGTTGACTGGTTCTAGTAACTTCTTTTGCTGAACATTCCTCTTTCAAACTTTTTGGAGATGCAGTGTATAAAGAACAATTTGCCATCCATCTTTTTTGCACACATTTTTAACCCTGAACTAGATTGATATTTGTAATATCTCATCCGACTTATTAAAAAGACTTTTATTAAAATGAGATCTGCTCTCTTCAGCAATAAAAAGGACAAGAGAATAGACAACTAAATTTCATATGTAAATTACTTTAACCAGTTGAATTGAAATATGTTTAAATTATCTTTTATTTGTAGTTCTGTATTACCAATAAGTTAGATTCATAAACTTTATAGCATTGTGTGATTTTATAAGAATAGTTATTTTGTCTTCACCACCTTAAATTGTGGGGAATAAAATTCAATGGACTTTTAAAAATATAGCACAAGTTCTTAAGTGTTTATTCTTTAAAAGGTGAAGTATATTGTAAAGTTGAGATTTCAGAAGATTATATGGGATATGCACTACCTTGTGGTCTCTGCAAAGTAACAACACTACAGTGAGCATCCACTTCCTCATCTGTAAATAGTGATAGTAACATTACTCTTGCAGTTTCTGTAAGGATTAGGTGGAATGTGTAAATGTTCAATAAATAGATGTTTTTGTTAAAAATACCAAAACAGATTTACTTAGATAAGGATTGGTCACTGTAACCAAAAGATGAAGACTGGCTACAGTAGCTAAGAATAAGTAAGTCATATAATTCCAATGCTTACATTTACATAGTCTGAATATTTATCATCCATCAAAGTCATAAGATGTAGAAGTCAAGGACATGGAAGACCAGGTATAACATGTATGCAATTAAAATAACATGAAACAGAATTAAAAAAGTAAACATTTGACTTTTCTGGTAACATAGTAAAGTAACCATCCAACAAGGAATATCTGATTTGGAAAATATAAGATGTGGATAAAATTTAAAAAGAGAAAAACTGTATGGATGCATTGTTCACCTAGTTAGAAAGTGAGAGTGAAAATGAATTTCATTAAAAAAAGAGAGAGAGAGACACTTAAGCAAAGACAAATAATAGACCATGAGATGCAGATTGAGTTTTCTCAGATTATCTACCAAGCCTTGGTAGACTAGATCTTGTTTTATAATGAATTAAGAATTGAAATCAGAGAAAAAACCTTGCCTCTGAGAAAGATGGGAGTTGAGATTGCAAACTTTTCATATAAACCCAGGAACTCTCAAAGATTTCTTACTCAAATAGGTAAACTAGGAAAAAAAAAAAATGCCCTGGTAATTACACCTGCTGAGAAATACTATCACCAAAACACTTATGAGATTTGAAACCCTCTGTGCAAACTACTTTTACAGTGTAAAAACATCCATTTGTTTGTTTGTTTAAGGTGATTGTATGTGTTAGTTCCAGTAAATACTTAACAGAACCAATGTCAGATACTCCATGCAGACAACAACTTAAACTCAGGCATTAAAGAATCTTAGTCTGAAAGTTCCAAAAGAGAAACGTGAAATCATACAAAAGACAATCTTAACTTGAATTAAGAGTTAGCAGAAACAACACAGAACAGAGTCAGGTCTGCATGAGCCACAGACATTTGAATGAGTAAATACAGAACCTTAAATGAGATCATGTAATATGCTCAAGGAAAATAAAAAATTGACTATATAATGAAGTAACTATAAAAATGAGAAGACATATGAAAATGCAGAAGATTTCCAGCATAAAAAATGAAATATTTGAAATCAGAATATCAGTCGACAAAGGTGCTCCTGAGGAGGAAAATGAAGAGTGGAGACTTACCCTATTGCATGTCAAGATACATTTGCGAGCCTTCCTAATTCAGACAGTGCAGAATTAGGCACAGACAAATAGACTACATAATGTAATACAGAGTCTATGGCTCAGAAGTAGAAGGATCATTTATCCTATTTTTCTTGGGACAGTCCAGTTTACACTATTTATTTTGATGACTCAGTTTAATAATAGGCCTGTCACAATTGTCTAAGTATGGATCATCTATTATAGTTACCTGACTTCCACATGGTAGATCACTGTGTAAAAGGTGAATCAGTTAATATACGTTACTATGAAAAATGTTTAGCCCAGAAAAAATTTAAAGTAGTTTCCTGTTCATAACGTAAAGCAAAATCAACTCCCATATGCATTGTCATTTAGTTGATTCTGACTCATAGTGACCCTATAGGACAGAGCAGAACTGAACCATAGGCTTAGCAGCCCTCAATCATTGTTTCACCAGGTAGAGTAAGTCCTTACATATGCTAAACATAACCTTATACCTTTGAAGAAGATAATATAGCCAATTATCTATATGATCTATGAATAATTACTTTCAAGATAAGAGCTTTTTCTTATAAAGAAAATCATAGAATGTAAGGACGATGGGAGTGAATATTTGCAACCAAAGGATTGTTTTTCAAAATGCACAAATTATTCTTGGAAACTGATAAGAAAAGCATTTCTTTCTTAGAGGAGAAGGTGTAAGTATTGAATAAATAGATGGAACATGTTCAGTCTCATTAGTGACCTGGTACGGACTCATTAAAATTCCAAAGAGGAATTATCCATTCATTCTTTGCCGTTTTCTGCCTTGCTCTTGGTCCAAAAAGGCTGAGCTCTATGGAAAGCATACTGGAGTCCAGTACCACTGGCTCCCTATGGAGTTTAATCACTGGTAGGTAATTGCAGGAGGACTAAAGGCAGGAGGAAAAGACTGTGTTTTTCATTCCTCTCTACTACTCTCATAGTTGAGGGCCCTCTACCTCAATCACAGACTTTCTTCAGCAGTGTCTCTCACTCCTAGTTAGAGATTCCTACCTCTTCTGTTGGAGCCCCTCCAGACATGCATGGCAAGAGCTTCCTGTTGTTTCAAAACTGGGGATTTCACTATTACTTATTGTTTCCCTTAACCTTGCCCTAACTTTGCAAATATTCCCTTCATTATGAACTGTTAAATGAACTCTTTCATTTCTTATCTATTCCCTTCTATGAGGAGCTCTGGTGGCACTGTGGTTAAAGCATCAGGCTGTTAACAAAACTGTTGGTGATTCAAAGCCTCCAGCTACTCCACTGGAGAAAGGGGAGACAGTCTGCACCTGTAAACCTGATGGGGCAGTTCTACTCCATCCTGTAGGGTTGCTGTAAGTCAGAATCATCTCAATGGCAGTGGGTTGGGTATGGTTTTTTCCTTCTATGATCTTATTTATAATGAAATAAAAAAATCTGATAATGGCGAATATTGCTAAAGATGTGCAGCAATAGCAAATCAGTTGGAACAAATATTTTGGAAAACAATTTAACATTATGTAATGAGTGCTGAAATGAAGCAAATTATCAGGTAGCCAAACCTTATGTTCTTACCCTTAACCCAGAGGAAAGATAAGCAGGTGCCTTTTCTAATTGGTTTACTGGATGGGTACTGTAATGTAATTTGTCTTTCAAGCGTAAGACATCTATATCAAATTTAATCTTCGGGGCTACATTTTTCCCCACAAAGATCATAATGTGGTAGCAGTGGCCCTGATGATACTTTGCTTCTAAGTACTTCAATACCATTGTGATGTAAGATCACTTTAATTTTTGATGAAGTGATTCTCATTATTGACTCACATTTACTTCATTATTTTATGAAGTCCCAAGTGATTTTCATGTATGCTGTTACGTAATTAGAGTCCTGGGCAATGCAAACAGTTAATGAGTTCTGAAGCTAACCAAAAAGTTGGATAATTTTGTCCACCTAAAGGTGCCTTGAAATAAAGACCTAGCAATCTACTTCCCCAAAAAATCAGCCATTGAAAACCCTCCATAGGGTTCTACTCTAATAGACATGGGATTTGCCATTAGAACTGACATGATGGTAACTTTTTTTTTTTTTTTTTTTTTTTAATCTTTTATTGTGATTTGGGTGAAATTTTACAAACCAGAGTCATTTCATATTCAACAGTTCATACTCATTTTCTTTTGTGACACTGATTACATTCCCCACAGCGTAATAGCTCACTTCCCACTTCCTCTCTGTGGTTATACTTTCCTTGTGTCCTTCTTGCTTATGCATTCCTGCCTCCCTACATTTCTCCCTCTGCAAAACGCTTTCTTTCTGATCACCATGGTTTATTACTTTAAGGAGTACATCTCCCTGGTGCAGATGTTTAGCTCATAACTGTCTATTGTTTGGCTGGGATCTCTGGTGGTGTAGTGCTTAAGGCATTTGACTGTGAACCAGAAGGCTGGTGGCTCAAACCCAACAGCCACTCCTTGGAAGGAAGGTTGGGCAATCTACCCACCTCGGAAACCTATTGTTTGGCTGGGAGTTAAGCCACAGAAGTGAGTTCAATTAAAGATCCAATGGGTGACTTTGGACATAGTCTTGAGGGTTTCCCCACTCTCTATCAGACTGGTAAGCCTGATCTATTTTATGATTTTGAGTTTTGTTCCACATTTTTCTCCTACTCTGTTTGGGATCTCCAATTTTGATCCCTTTCTTAGTGGTTAGTATTGGTAGCTGGGGGTGGCAACATATTTTGTTGTTTATGACCTAATTATAATCTCCCATCTAATGTTGTTGTTGTTCTGTACCATTGAGTTGGCCCCGACTTATAGCAACTCCTCCTTGGGTTTCTGAGGCAAATCACTACAGAAATAGATTGCCCAAACTTCCTTCCAAAGAGTGGCTGGTTGGTTTGAACCCCCAGCCTTCTGGTTAGCAGTCAAGTGCCTTAGGCACTATGCCGCAAGAACTCCCCATCTTATATTAATACTTAATATTTTATTCTGGCTAGCTTATTGGGAAAAAGTACTTATATGAGGTCATTTTTGTACTGGAAGAATCTGAAATCATACTGCATTCAAAATTGGGGTTGTGACTTGAAATAAATGCTTCATCAAGAAGTACTTGATCTTTTTGAACTTTGACTTTTAAATCTATAAAATAGATAATAATAATAATAATGCTTAGGGTTGTGGTAAGAATTAAATGAGATAACTGATATAAAAGCTCTCAGTACCATGTCTCACACATAATAGTGCTTAATGGATGCTGCTTCTTATATATGGATTTCATTTGTCTCTATTAGCTTTAATTTTATTGTAGTCATTTCTTCACTTCCAGCAGCATTTTTGTTTCAGATTTTGCTATCTGTTACAGTCATAGTTGTATCATCCATGTATTTAATATTTTAAAGCAATTTCAAGCAATCGTACAAATCGCTGCACAAAATTATGGAATTATAAGGGTTCAAAAAAATACCTGCAGTGCATCACATCCTTGGTTAATTTCCATCAGGTCATATTGGAGAGGGTTATTGAAAAGTAATTAAAATGTTTACTTTACTTACATCTATATACCTTCTAATTGTAGCATTCAATGACTATTATACTTGTCAGAAAAAAATATGTATATAGGGCCGACATAGCTTAATATTAGTAAATCCACATATTGGTAAGGTCAGTACTGTTTCTTTTTATAAAATTAGCACAAATAAATTCTTGGAGTTCTGTTTAATAAACATCTCTGACTGAGAAAAGGTTGAGGGGGAAAATGACAAAACTTACACTGAGTGTTTCAATAAATCAAGCTTGGACATTTAGAAAAGTCTAAATGCATTAGTAGAAAAATATTATATAATAGTCTTCTGGGACATCCACACTAAAATGTTATTTATGCTATGAAAATCATGTAAAATGACCACACTGACTGGTTACACAGTAATCAAAGACATTTTTCATGATACTCCATTTTATTTCATTAGTTTCATTTGAAACTCTGAAAGAACTTCTGGATTCTCACTCTCTCATATTGGTAATTAGAAAACATCAAAGGTATTGACTTACTAAAACAGTCTTTATTTTAAAAAAAATATTGAATTTAAACCTGAATATATGTATGAGAACAATGTTTCTGACAGGACATATGTTGTTGATGTTGTTGCTGTTGTTAGGTACTGATGAGTTGGTTCCAATTCACTGCAATACTATATGCAACAGAAGAAAACTTGCTAGACCTCGTGCCATCCTTATAACCATTGCCATGCTCAGCTCCGTCATGGTAGCCTCCGGGTAAACCCTTCAGGCTGAGGCTCTTCCCTTTTGCTCTGACCCTCTACTTTACAAGCATGATGCCCTTCTCCAGGGACTGGCTCCGTGGACATGACCAAAGTACTAGATAGTAAGTCTGGCCATTCTGACTTCGAAGAAGCATTCTAGCTGTACTTCCTCCAAGACAGATTTGTTCCTTCCTCTGAAAAAACCACGGTGCATTCAATATTCTTCACCAACATCACAATTCAAATGCATCAATTCTTTTGTGATCTTTCTTATTCATTGCCCAGATCTCATATACATATGAGGCCATTGAAAATACTATGGCTTGGGTTAGGTGCACCTTAGTCTTCAAAGTGACATCTTTGCTTTTTAACACTTTATAAAGGTCTTTTGCAGCAAATTTGCCCAATGTAATTTGTCCTTTGGTTTCTTGAGTGTTGCTTCCATGGGCATTGACTGCAGATCTAAGTAAAATGAAATCCTTGACAACTTCAAGATTTCTCCATTTACATGACGTTGCTTATTGGTCTAGTTATGAGGATTTTTTGTTTTGTTTGTTTTCTTTATGTTGAGGTACAATCCATATTGAGGGCTATAAAACTCACTGTCATTGAGTTGATTTGACTCAGAGCGACCCCTCCTTGAGTTTCCTAGTTGGTAACTCTATGGAAGTAGATTGTCCAATCTTCCTTCTGAGGAGTGGCTGGTGGGTTTGAACCACCAGCCTTCTGGTTAACAATCAAATGCCTTAGGCACTATGCCACCATTGAGAGCTGTAGTATTTATATTAATCAGTATATTCTTTAAGTCCTCTACACTTTCAGCAAGCAAGGTTGTGCCATCTCCGCATTGTGGATTGTTAAGGAGTCTTCCTCCAACCCTGATACTCCCTTTTTCCTCATGCAGTCCATCTTCTTAGATTATTTTTCCAGCATACAGATTGAATAAGTTTGGTGAAAGGATACAATCCTGATGCACATCTTTCCTGGTTTTAAACCACACAGTATCCCCTGGTTCTATTCCAATGCTTGCAGAAAGGATATTAAGCTGGGATTAATTTACCAGCTGTGGTGGAACAGTGGTTAAAAGCTTGGCTACTAATTGAAAGGTCCATAGCACAAACATATCCACCAGCTGCTCTGTGGGATAAAGATGAGGCAGTCTGCTTCTGCAAAGATTATAGTCTTGGATACCTTCTGGGACAGCTCTATTATGTCTTATAGGATCACTCTGAGTCAAAATTAACCTGATGGCAATGGATATTTTGTGTTTGTAACTTAATTCCCCAAAGGTCCCTCGAGATCTGAGTGATGAGCTAAAACTTTTTGAGCTTCCTCTGAATGTTATAATTACAGTGAACTTGATCTGAAAATAACAAATGCATGTAAAAAAGTTCCAGAGCACACAAAGTGAGTGAATTTTTAATTTTGAATCCAAACTGACTTTGAATTCTGCCAATCCTTTCAAAATTATGGAAATATAGAAACCCTGGGGTCAAATGCACGTAATTTATAGTAACACATTAACATTTTTTAGGCCAAATGCTGTATTTCAAAATTAAACCCCAAAATTGTTAATGTTGATTGGCCATCAAGTTCCCTACAAGAACTTAGCAGAAATTTTTATCTTTTGGGATGTGATTTCTCTTTTGTGAACGTTAAGTAAAACCAAACAATTGGCCCATTGCAAAAAGGATGGCTTTGGTTGAGTATTACTGTGGCAAATATCTAAAACATGTAGGTAGGTTATGGAGAGTCCTGGAAAAAGTCAGGAGCAATTTTTTCTGAAAAGTTGATCTTCATAATGTCATCAACTCCTCAAATATATTCCTTCTTCCCCTAGTTTAAACCTTTTTTTTTTTTTTTTAAGCAATATAGTATACCAACTAGATTTAAGTAATTTAGGCATAAAAAATGAAATAATCTCTATTATTATTTAACTGAATTTTTTTTTTCATATTTATCATATTCTTTCAATGTGAAAATATATTTTTTATAACCAAAATCTTACTATCAGAGTTGATGTACTAAATATTTTTAATATAATAACCTTTCACATATTATTACATATACAAAACAAACTTATGAGGTATAGACTAATATCACCTCCATTTTACAGAGATGGATAATTCAAGTCAAAACCAAATCCACTGCCGTCAAGTCAATTCTGACTCATAGCAACCCTGTAGCACAGAGTATAGTTTGGGGGGAAAAAAGTTTTTCTTCAGTTACATGTTTCCTTCAATTACTGGAATAAGTACTACCTTAGGGACTCTTTCTATAGGTTGTTTTCCCCCAAAAGAGTAAGCCAGAATTGAAAAACTACTGTAAAAATTACCAAAAATAATTTTCCTTAATAAACACATAATACGTTATCAATCTCTGTTTGAAATGCTGGGGTTACAGAAGTCATCAAGTTAGACAAGGCTCCTTGTTCTTATGATGATTAATTCTAATGTGAGCAACAGACTAAAAAATATCAAATAAAAGAATACTTATCATTGGTTGACATAATAGTAAGAAATTTGAAGATGATTAAATAAGTTAATAGAATAGAACATGGCAAAGGCATGTGTGTTTCAAAGAAGGTAATAATAGCACATTTATTTAGGGTGAGCTTTGAGAGACTTGAAGGAGTCCTTGTGGTGCAGCTGTTAAAGGACTTGGCTGCTAACCAAAAGGTTGGCAGTTTGAACCCACCAGCTGCTCTATGGAAGAAAGATGTGGCCTCTGCTTCCATAAAGATAACAACCTTGGATATCCTATGAAGAATCTGTTATGTGCGGTCACTGTTGTTGCTATGTGCTGTCAAGTTGGACCCGACTCATAGTGACCCCTCCTTGGGCTTCTGAGGTGGTATTACTATGGAAGTAGATTGCCCAACCTTCCTTATGAGGATTGGTTGGTAGGTTTAACGGCCAGCCTTCTGGTTAGCAGTCAAGTGCCTTAGGCACTACGCTACCAAAGTACCTTCACTAGGAGTCTGAATTAACTCCATAGTAATGGGTTTTTGAGAGCCGTTATGAACCAAAATATGAATAAAGTCAGGGAGCAAAAAGTTCTGGGAAGTGCATTCCCAGTATACAGACAAGGTAGTAGGAGTTGGTTTGGCTTTTATTATTATTATTATTATTATAAGAAACAGAAAAACCAGTGTCGATGAAATAGACTAAGAGATTAGAGAGTCCATAAAGGTCTAGTTTATGGAAGGCTTTAGTGGTCATATGGATGCTTACATTTTGTTCATTGTATATTTCTGACACATACATAGGACCTCCATGAGTCAGAACTGACTTGAGGACGTCTAACAACAGCAACAAATTGGAGGACATTAGCGTGATTTAAACAAAGGCTGGGATGATCACTATTTACACTCTGTAAGGCTCATTCCAGCTATTGTGTGGGCATTGGGAGAAGCAGGCAATAGAAACAGCAAAGTCAAAGGTGAGGTAATCATGGCAGCTTGAACTAAGGACAGTGGAGATGGGAGAAGTGAATGGACTGGAGTTATACTTGCAGATAAAATCAAGTGAATTTCTTGATAAACTCCAATTGATTTGTGAAAGAAAGAGGGACTGTCAAAGTAATAGAAATCAGCCTATTCTTATTCCCAAGGACTCAAGGATCTTTCAACAATTGGTAAAATGTTCTCCTAGTTATAAAATACAATTAAAAGACAACAAAAAAAGTATTGAACATTTTAATAATTAATTTTTCTATATATCACAAATAAAATCAAAGACTCCAAAAAATGTATTAGGAAAAAAAAAAATCATTCACTGGCTTGAGGCAGAAGTAAGAAAAACCTTTATTATTTTACCATACAATATAAGGCAATAATAACAATGGCCCAAATACTCTTCTGGAACAGGGAGCACCTGTTGAAAGCCTCCTGATTATAGTTCATACTCACTCAAGGTGATGGAGCTGTTCCCCCAGTATCCCTTCTCTATCCTTCTGTCAACATTTTGAAATATGATCAAGCATTTGGAAAGGTAGGAGTTAGGGCTTTTATTAGCTCCCACAGGGAAAAAAAAAAAAGTTTTTCACATTTTTTTTTTTTTCTAAGCTATGGTTACCATTTACAGTTCACTTGATAACTTGGAGAGGAAGAATTATGGACAGTGGAGCTATAACTAGGAGAGATTAGAATACATTGTGGGGACTGCACAAAAGAAATCTATTAAAATGTGCTCATTTATTTGTGTAGAGTTTGTTATCCACGAACCTTAGTTCTCAATAACAACTATTCATCATGCCAAATAACAGGAAAGAAATGCAAGGGATGTTTAGATAAATTATATATACATGCATATATGTATTGTTTATTGGTTTCATTGACATTGGTAACAAAATTCTTCAGTTGGGCTGAACTATGTTATTTGGTGGTGAAGTTCTGTTCTTTGGTTATTTACTATTGTTAGTTGCTATTAATTGGTTCTGACTCATGGCAACTGCTTATATAACAGAATGAAATATTTCCCAGCCCAGGAACCTCCTCAGAATATTAGGTATGTTTGAGTTAATTGTTACAGCCACTGTGTTATAGGCAGATCTCCATCCTGTATGAAAAGCAGTCTTGGTGTGTTTCCCTTAGATCTGCACTATTATCTTGACCCTTTAACTTGCTGGCACACATTGAAGAAATGGCTCTTATGTATAAATGCTGCTAAAACATGATAATCTTACAGTGTAGGAAAGACATTCTGGTGTTATTTTATTTTTTTTCTTTTTTAAATAATGGAGATTCTAAAGTCATATTAGTCTCTTAATGTCAGTGTTACATACACATAACAATGAGAAGGTCAAAATGATTTTTTTTTCAAGTCTTTTTTTTAACGTTTATGAGAACAGACTAGATCCTTATAATTCATCAGAAATTAAAAAAAAGAAGAAGAAGAACAATCAATTCACATAGATATGTTATCCCTAAAATATTGGACATTTATTTAAAAGTATGTTTTTTTTAAAAAAAAACGTGCAATGCAGATCCATCTCCCCCCCAATCCCCAGTTCCCTCAGAAGTCATAATAATTTGATGCTTATGTTGGTGTTCAAGTCACTTATTCAGTTTTAAAGGAATGCTTTGATGTTCCAAATAAATCTCATTACACCGTAGATCAAAGAGGACAATGCCTTTCACCAAAGAAGTACAATAAGCCAATTAGCATTTCATCTATTTGGAGTTATATATTTTTTCCTTTGGTAAGCCTTATCTGTTCCTGTAGTGTGCCCGGAATATGTGATAGGACTAAGTAGGTGTGTTTCCAGTGAGAATTAAATAAATAC
>NW_006922139.1:81815-82808 GCF_000298275.1 Orycteropus afer afer
ATCTGATACTCAAAGGAGTAGCACCTGGCATGCTTCCCTCCCAATTCCTTTCTTGAATAAATTATATCACTTAAAGTCAGTTAAATAAGCTCACTGAATTTATGAATTTTGATTTATTTTGTAATATATCTCTCAAAAGGATTGCAGTAGGATTTCCTCTTACACTTGTGAAAGAGGCAGAGAGAGGTCTTAGGTGACATATTTAGGGTAGTGCATTTTTTATCTGTTGCTGTAAAGTAAATCACCCCAAAACTTAGTGAATTAAAATAATAAACATTATTTTTATGGTGGTTCTGGTTCTGGGTCTCTCGTCATATTCCAATCAAATTGTTGACCTGGACTCCATCTGAAAGCTAAACTAGGGATTTGTTTTCAAGAATGGCTCCCTCTTCATAGTGTTGGCAAAAGACTTCAGTTCCTTACTGGCTCTTGACAAGAGAGCTGACTTCTTTACCAAGTGGGCCTCTCCTTAGGGCTGTTTAAATGTTTGTTTAAATGTCCTTATGAAATGGCAACTGACTTACCCCCGCCCCCCAGGGAGTGATCCAAGAGGGAGAACAAAGAGAAGGCAATTATCTTTCATACTTACTCTGCTAAGTCACATTTAATCACCTCTGTCATCTTCCATTTATCAGAAGCAAATCTCATTCAAGGTGAGGAGTATTCAGCTCCATTTTTAAAAGAGAAGAGTATTAAGTAATTTGTAGACCTATGTTAAAACCAATAGTTGTCTCTCCTTAGAATTGGTTTGTGTAATATTCTTGAAGCCTTGGGGAAGTCCCTTCCTCTCCGTCCTAGTGTTCAGGTGTGGCATTTACAGATTGAATTAGATTGCTAGGGCTGTCTTTACAAAGTCCCACAGAAAGGATGGATTCACAGAAAAGATGCTTACCATCTCTCTGTTTTGAAGGGTAGAAGTTCTAATTTAGGATGTTGGTAGGGCCACATTCTCTCCAAAACTTTTAGGGACAGATCTGTTCTTGTCTCTCTTTT
>NW_006922139.1:89162-99570 GCF_000298275.1 Orycteropus afer afer
TCTTCATCAGTAACTGCTTCATGTCATCTTCACTTTCAGTAAACAAGGTTGTGTTACTTGAATATAGCAGTCTTCCTCCATTCTGATGTCATCTTTTTTCATATAGTCCAACTTCTTTGATTATTTGATCAGCGTATAGATGGAATAAGTATGGTGAAAGGGTACAACTCTGATGCATGCCATTCATGATTTAAACCATGCAGTATTATTTTCCTGTTCTGTTTGAATGACAGACTATTGGTCAATGTACAAATTCTTCGTGAGCACAACTCCAGTGTTCTGGATTTCCCATATTTTGCAATGTTATTCATAATTTGTTATGACCCACATAATCAAATGACTTTGCATGGTCCGTAAAATACAGGTAAACATCTTTCTTGTATCTTTACCTTCAGCTAAGATCCATCTAACATAAGCAATGATATCCCTTACTCCACATCTTCTTCTGAATCTAGTTTGCATTTCTGGATGTTCCTGTCAATATATGGCTGCAAATACTTTTGAATTATCTTTATCAAAACTTTACTTTTATGTGATATTAATGATATTGTTCAATAATTTCCACATTTTGTTGGATTACCTTTCTTTGGAATGGGCACAAATATGTATCTCTTCCACTTGCTTGGCTAGGTAGCTGTCTTAGCAATCAAGAAATAGGACATCCTATTGCACTGGGCAATTCTGCTGCAAAAGATCTCTTTAAAGTGTTAAAGAGCAAAGATGTCATGTCAAAGACTAAGGTGCACCTAACTCAAGACCTGGTATTTTCAATTGCTCCTTATGCATATGAAAGCTGGACAATGAATAAGGAAGACAGAGGAGAATTGATGAAGACTGGACATTGTTTCATTTTGTTGTACATAGTGTCATTATGAGTTGGAGCTGAGTAGATGGCACCTAACAATACAAAACTACTATTATTACTCCTTTTTTTTGTGATCCTTTGAATAAAGTATTACATTTTTAACCCTCATTCAAAGTAAGGTAGGTTTGCACCCTTATTTTTATAGTGGAGGAGTCAGTCACCCAGAAGTGACTAAGTTCGTGTAGAAGATGAGGGCTTGCTTTTTGTATGTAGGGAAAGGATCCTGCATTTAACTATTCATCATCCCTAGTTCCTGAACTTGATCCAGCGGTCTCCTGTGTTGCCTGCCAATCTTGGGACTATTGGTTTTGAAGGCTGTGAACCAACAATCTGCTATACTGTGTGACCATCTTGAGTTTGTCAGCCCCTGCAGCTTCATGAGTTAGGACAAGCCTCCAGCTTGCTCCAGTGGGCCTAGAAGGCAGAACTAAAGCCCAAGATTGAGGGCCCTCCACCCAGAATCCAGAGAGAGAATGTCTTCCCTTAGAGTCAGCATGCAGAATTTAGACCTCTAACCTCCCAAAACTGTAATAAAATAAATTTCTCTTTATTAAAGCCACCCACTTGTGGCGTTTCTGTTATAGCAGCACTAGAGAACTGAGACAAGATTCAAAACTAGATTTCTTTAACTCAAAAGTTTTCTTCTTAATAATTTTCAATATCATAAAATGTATGTACATACCATATCAACATAAGGTTCTTATTGACATCTTTTTTATTCTGAATAAATGGACAAAATCAAGTACAATTATGTTGGAGTGAGAGAGAAGTCAATTATGATTGTCGAGTTGTGTTGTCCTCTTACCTACATCTAAATGAGAATTAAAGATTTATGTAAAAATACACACATTGCCTAAAGTGAAATACATAATCCATCGAATTTCAATTCAATATTTTGTTTTTCAGGGGGAGCATTTTGAATAAAAATGTGTTATGTATTTTTTTTTAATTTCAATATTTTTCTTCTTTTTTCTTTTATAAATATATGAGAAATATTCAAACTTTTGATATCCTCCTCTAAAGTAGCTGGAAATTTTTCTCTATCTGGAAGGGGAAATCTTACCACTTAAATCAACTAAAGTTACTACATAGGAAGGATAAGACAAACCTACTTAATTAAGTTATATTTTATGTAATAATTCATTGGAATCTTTCTAAAACATTTATAAGAGTTATATTGGTGAGCTGGATGTAAACTACATTTGTTCAAAAAAGAGCTCAATTTGTAATAATAAGCATGATTGTACACTTTCTTCCCTTTATTCACTACTCTAACACTCATAAATTTAAAATGAGGGGAAAATGTTTCTCTCCCCACAAGCAGATATTGGTATACAACTGTTACAAGTCATCTGGTTGAAAGTCTATCCTGGAATGGAATTTGTATGGATTCTTCTGAGAATCTCAGAGGACTATATTACTTTGTCTTTTGAACTCCTTTCTGGAACTATTTCTAAAAGTAAAAATATAAAATCCTCACTGTAAGTTAATTTAATAATATACGTTAGTGATAAAAGATGCATTTGGAACAACATACATTTATAAGTTTATTTTAAACATTAGAAAATGACAAGATTTGTCAATTTATTGGCACTAATTATAGCCAGAACTGATATTTGTTGATTTACAGTTTACAGTCAAATTCCATTTTCAAATATTTTCAGTTTATCATAGGACTTTTCATGGATGTTGTTGCTACATATCATCAAGTCTACTCCAACTCATAGTAACCTTATGTATAACAGAATGAAGTACTGCCAGGTCTGGCGTCTTCCTCACAATTACTACTTTTCTTGGAACCCACTGTTGCAGACTCTGTGTCAATCCATATCATTGACAATCTCCCTCTTTTTGGCTGACCCTCTACTATTTGAAGCATTCTCTCCTTCTCCAGTGATGGGACCCTACTGGTGACATGTCCAAAGTATGTGTGATGAACTCTCACTGTATTGCTCCTGAAGAGCATTCTGATTACCAGTGATTTCAAATAGAAGGCATAAACATAACATGATTTTCAGAACAAAATTAAAGTGTTTTCTGTATTGTTTTGTTTTTCATTGAGGTCTGTCCATGTAAACAGGAAAAAGAATGAGAGTATTGCCACACCAAAAATACTGAAATTTCTGGTCTACATATAACTAGACTGATTCCATAGAATTAAATAAAAATGGGGAGGAGATGTTGGAAAAATATAACATGGGTTTAAGGACATTTTTTCCAGCATAGTGTGAATGTCAACATTTGTGGAGATAGGTAATACATGTTCAAAACAGAAAAAAAAAAAAAACCACTGCCATCAAGTTATCAAGTTGAATTCTGACTCATAGTGACCCTATAGCACAGAGGTGAACTGCCCCATAGGCTTTCCAAGGCTTTTAATAATCTTTACAGAAACAGCTTGCCTCATCTTTCTCCCATGGAGAAGCTGCTAGGTTCAAGCATCAACCTTTTGGTTAGCAGCTGAACGCTTTAAACGCTGCACTACCAAAGCTCCTTATATCATATATATCATCAGATTTTTTCCCAAGTTTTCACTAAGAAGAGAATACTACAAAGGGCATCTGAGTTTGTTTTGGGTCTCACCCCTCACCTCACTGAAAAAATATTTATATCTCTATAATAGTTTAATATTGTTACTGTAACCAATTACCATAAAGTAGTAGCTTAAGATAACACTGATGAAATCTTTCAGTTTATAAGGTCAGAAGTCTAAAATCAATCTCACTTAGTTAAAATCAAAGTGTTAGCTTTGCTGGATCCATTTGGAGGAGCTAGGGGAGAATCAGGTTTTGTTTGTGTGTCTATTTTTTATTTGTTTGTTTTGCTCATTTATTGCTGATAGAAGCCTCCTGCATTCTTTATTTTGACCCCTTTCTCACATAACTCTGACCTTCTGCTTCTTTTGTCACATCTCCTACTACTCATTTGATCCTCTTGACTTTATAAGGCTCTTTGTGGTTAAATTGGGTGTGCCCAGATAAACTACAATAATCTCCCCATCTCAGGATTCTTAACTTCAATCACATCTACAAACTTCCTTTTGTAAGGTAACATAGTCAAAGATTCTGGAGATTAGGACATGGTAGTCTTTTGGGACCCATTATTCATCCTACCACAATCTAATGTTGTTGTTGCTGTTAGGTGCCGAGCTGGCTCTGACTCATAGTGACCCTGTGCAGAAAAGAAGGAGAAACTGCCTGGTCATGCTCCACAATCATCGCTACACCTGAGCAGCCACTCTGTCAATCCATCTTGTGAAGTTCTTCCCTTTTTTTGCTGACTTACCCTCCACTCTACCAAGCATGTTATCCTTCTCAAGGGGATGGTCCATTCTGACAACGTGACCAAAGTAGGTGACATGAAGGCTGGCCATTCTCACTTCCAAGGAGCATTGTGGCTGCACTTATTCCAGGACATATTTGTTAGTTTTTCTGGAAGTCCATAGTACTTTCGGTATTCTTTGCCAACACTACAACTCAAAGGCATCAACTCTTCTTTGGTCTTCCTTATACATTTTTCAACTCTCACATGTATATAAGAGCTCTGGTAGTGCCTAAGGCACTTGACTGTTAACCAGAAGGCTGGCAGTTCAAACCCACCAGCCACTCCTCGTAAGGAAGATGGGGAAATCTACTTCTGTAGCGATACTGCCTCGGAAACCCAAGGAGGGGTCACTATGAGTGGGTCCGACTCAAGAGCACATAATAACAACAACAACAACACATGTATATGAGGCTATTGAAAATAACATGGCATGGGTTAGGCACACCTTATTCTTCAGAGATATCTTTGCACTTCAACGCTTTAAACAGGTCTTTTGCAGCAGATTTGCCCGGTGCAATATGTCGTTTGAAGTCTTGACTGCTGCTTCCATTATTATTGATTGCATAATCAAGTAATATGAAATCTTTGGCAACTTCAATCTTTTCTCCACTTATCGTGATGCTGCTTATTGGTCCAGTTGTGAGGATTTTCATTTTCTTTATGTTATGTAATCCATACTGCAGACTGTAGTCTTTAATCTTCATCAGTAAGTGCTTCAAGTCATCTTCCCTTCAGCAAGCAAAGTTGTGTCTTATGCATATTGTAGGTTTTTAATGAGTCTTCCTCCAATCCAGATGAATTGCCCTTCTTCATGTAGTCATGTAGTCCAACTTCTCGGATTATTTGCTCAGCATACAGATTGAATAAGTATAGTGAAAGGATACAACCCTGCCACACTTCTTTCCTGATTTTACACCATGCAGTACTGCTTTATCTGTTCAAACAACAGCCTCCTGGTCTATGTACAGGTTCTTCATGAACACAATTAAGTGTTCTGAAATTCCCATTCCTTTTAGTGTTATCCATAATTTATTATGATGTATACACTTGAATGCTTTTGCATAATCAATAAAACACAAGTAAACATATTTCTGGCATTTTTTGCTTTCAGTCCAGATCCATCAGACACCAGCAATTATATCCCTTGTTCCACATCCTCTTCTGAATGCAGCTTGCATTTCTGGAAGCTCTCTGTCAATACACTGCTGCAACCATTTTTTAAATTATCTTCAATAATATGTTACTTCCATGTGGCATTAATGATAAAACAAACCAAACCAAACCCACTTCCATATTCCATCATGTCAGAGCCAACTCATAGCAACTCCTCCTTGGATTTCCAAGGTGGTATCACTATGGACATAGACAGCCCAACCTTCTTTCCAAAGAGTGGCTGGTGGGTATGAACTGACAGTCTTCTGGTTAGCAGTCAAATGCCTTAGGCACTACACTACCAGAGCTCTTGTATACTGTTTGTTAATTTCAATATTCCGTGGGATTACATTATTTGGAATGGGTACAGATATGGATTTCTTCCAGTCAGTTGGCCAGGTAGCTTTCTTCCAAATTTCTTTCCATGAACATGTGATTGCCTCCAGAGCAGTGTCAATTTGTTGAAACATCTCAGTGGACATTGCATCAATTCCTAGAGCCTTGTTCTTCGCCAATTTCTTCAGTGCAGCTTTGGCATCTTCCTTCAATACCATTGGTTTTTGATCATATGCCACCTCCTGAAATGGATGAACATTGACTTTCTTTTGGTACCAAACTCTCTGCCATCGAGTCAGATCTGACTCATAGTGACCCCTCCTTGGGTTTCTTAGGCAGTATCATTACAGAAGTAGATTGCCCAATCTTCCTTCCAAGGACTGGCTGATGTGTTTGAACCGTCAGCCTTCTGGTTAGCAGTCAGATGCTTTAGACATTATGCCACCAGAGTGCATTCTCTTTGGTACAGTAACTCTGTATTACTCCCATTTTCTTTTGATGTGTCCTGCATCATTCAGTGTTTTATCCATGGAATCTTTCAATATTGCAACTCAAAGCTTGAATTTTTTCTTCAGTTCTTTTAGCTTGAGGAATGATGAGTGGATTCTTCTCTTTGGTTTACCAACTACAAATTTTTGCTTATTTCACTATAATATTTGACTTTGTCTTCTTGAGCTGCTCTTTGAAATCTTTCATTCAGCTCTTTTGTCATTTCTTCCATTTGCTTTAGCTACTATCCACTCAAGGGTAAGTTTCAGAGTTTCTGCTGACATCTTTTATGGTGTTTTCTTCTTTTCCTGTCTTTTTAATGATGTTTTGTTTCCTTTATGGGTTATGTTCTTGATGTCATCCACAATTTATCTGATTTTCAGTCTTTGGTGTTTGATGCATCAAATCTATTCCTTAGATAACCTCTAAGGTCAGGGGGGATATAATCAAGGACATATTTTGGTTTTGTGGACTTGTGTTACTTGTCTTCAGCTTCAACCTGAACTTGCATTTGAGCAGTTGATGATCTGTTCCATATTCTGCTCCTGGCCTTGTTTTGGCTGAAGATATTGCTCTTCTCCATTGCCTCTGTCCACAAATGTAGTCACTCTGATTCCTGTGTACTCAATGTGGTGAAGTCTTATGTATAGCTCTTCATTTATGTTGTTGAATAAAGGTATTTGCAATGAATAAGTTGTTGGTCTTGCAGAATTCTATCACGAAATCTCCAGCATTGTTTTTATCGCCAAGGCCATATTTTCCAACTAGTGGTGATTCTTCTCTGTTGCTAACTTTTGCATTCCAATCACCAGTGATGGTCAACACATCTTGATTACATGTTTATTCAATTTCAGACTGCATAAGTTGATAAAAATCTTGACTTTACTCATCTTTGGCTTTGGTGGTTGGTGTGAAAAGTTGAATACCAGTTGTATTAACTGGTTTTCCTTGGAAGCATATCGACATTATCCTATCACAACATTGTACTTCAAGGTAGATCTTGAAACATTGTGATGATGAACATCACACCATTCCTCTTAAATCTGTCATTCCCAGCATAATAGACCATATGGTTGTCTGATTCAAAATGAGCAAAAGCTGTCCATTTTAGCTCACTAATCTCTAGGATAGAGATCTTTATGCATTCCTTTTCATTTTTGAAAACTTCCAATTTTCTTAGAGTCTTACTTTGTGCATTCCATATTCTGATTATTAATAGAAGTTTTCAGCTGTTTCTTCTAAGTTTGAGTCATGCCACATCAGCAAATGGAAGTCCCAAAAGCTTTACTCCATCCACATCATTAAAGTCAGCTCTACTCTGAGTAGTCAACTCTTCACCATTTGTATTTTGAGTGAATTCTGACCTAAGGGCCTCATCTTCTGGCACTATACTGATCAACATTTCAGGGTTATTCATAAATTTTCCAGTAATGTATCAGACAGTGTTTCACTGCTATTCATAAGGTTTTCACTGGCCAATTATTTGAGAAGTGGATGGCCCTTTCTTTTTCTGAGCCTGTCTTAGTCTGGAAACTCTGCTGAAACCTGCTCACCATGGGTGACCTTGCTGGTGTTTGAAATACTGGTGACAAAACCTCCAGCCTCACAGCAACACACAAGCCATCACAGTATGAGATACTAGCCAATAAGTTGTGGCTACAATCTACTATGAACTTGATATTTAGAGCTATTTTACCTATAGGGTCATTATTAGTTGGAATTGAGTTGACAGAAATTGGTTTGATTTGATTTGGTGTTAGCTATGTTTTATGTACTTCACAAGTATCAATGTTTAAGGCATCTTTATTTTCCTACTGTAGTTCCTATTGGTTCTTCTAACCACAACATTCCTCTAAATGATTGGTAGGATTTATTGTGACTGGAATCCTTCATTAAAAGTTTAGCATTAATCCTGTAATTTGGTGTAGTATCTCTGTTCATTGCTAAAAAATACATATATCCATGACTTAAGGCATATGACCCTGTATGCAAAGATTCTCCTGTTAGACATCAATCATTTCAACAGCTTGCTAGCTACTTTTCATTTTTCAAATTCACACAGATATTCATGAGAAGTGAACTAGGTAGCAGATAAATAAAATAAAAATAATAATTAACTTTAATGAAAATCTTAAGGCAATCATTAAATTCATACTTTTTATTAATAGTGATATACCTAGAGAACTCTTAGTACAGATTTTATTTTTACTGTTCAGTATGTCTTTCCTTTACTGATAACTGTATTTATATAGAAATAAGTATAGCAAAAGGAAAGTGTAGGGGTTTATACCAAAAGTTATTTTGTGGCTGTTACTTAAAACACTTTTATCACAAAGAACACTTATCAATTTCATTGAGAGTTAAATATTCTTAAAACAATATGAAATAATATATTTATGGGTATTTTCTGTGGGAATATGTTACATTTCCATATGCATAAATATGTATGGAAGATATTGAGAGTAAATTGAATAGTGTCCCCAAAAAACATCTGTTAAAATCCTGACCCTTGTACTTGTGGATGTGATTCAGTTTAAAAACAGGACATTTATTTGTTTATGCTAATGTGGTCATACCAGAATAAAGTGAGTCTTAAGATTAATCATTTCAGAATTATAAAAAGAATTCCATAGATGCAGAGATACACAAAACAGGGAGATGCCATATGAACACCTTTCTATAAGCAAAGGAATGCCAAGGATAACAGGTAAACACCAGAGACTAGAAGAGAGCTTGACAAAAGGACAGCACAACTGAGGCCCTGATTTGAACTTCTAGCTTCCGGAATTGTGAGAAAATAAACTTCTGTTCTTTAGAGCTGCACACTTACACATTCTGTTATGACTGCACTACATAACTAAGACAATGGTATTCAAAATGAGTTGGAACATTGTCACACACATTTTTTTCCTCTGAGGGTGTCTCATGGCAACAAGTGTGCAAAATGATATTAGGTAGGAGCTCTGGTGGCATAGTGCCTAAGGCATGTGACTGCTAACCAGAAGGCTTCTGGTTCAAACCCACCAGCCAGTCCTTGGAAGGAAGACTGGCCAATATACTTCCATAGTGATACTGCTTCAGAATCCCAAGGAGGGGTCATTATGAGTCAGATCTGACTTGACAACAGTGAGGTTTTTTTTTTTTTTTTTTTTTTGTAATGAATAATGAGTGAGAATTTAAGAAACTAAAGGACAATATAGTGAAATGAAAGATGAAGCAAGACTAGGGCTAGCTAGACTTAATGTTCTGAGTTGCTCATTGCAATAATATTAGAAGTTTTAAAGATGACCTCGAATCACCACAAGTTAACAGTAGATGACTCTTCCACCTGAGCATAGGTTTGTAGGATGGAAGGAAAGTGAAGTTCCCTTCAGCTCCATGTTTGAGAGGAGACTGTCCTATACATAAAAGAGTTCATCCGTTTGAATTATTTATAAGGCACTGAAAACCTAAGGAGGATAGAATGCAGACAATTTATTCAATTTAGTTTTAACTCAGAAAAAAAGAGAGAGATTTTAATTCACTGCTAGTAAAGTTAACAATGAAGATGCATGAGAAGAGTATTCATGAGAATAATTCTTACGTTTAGGAGTATTTTGTCTAAAATCAGGTGTACAGAAAGTGGACAGTGGGTGTCCTGCAATATCAATAGATCAACAGGATCAAGCTCCCTGATTGTCCTCCCTTATGATACAACATAGGGATTTCTACATTTACCAAGCAAGTCATAGTCCATGCTAATCTTTTACAACACTGTGATGTTGTGCATGGTCCAACTTCACTGTGCCTGGTCCATTATCCAGCCACATGAGCTGTGTGAAATGAATGATTGCAGCAATTCTTCACATAATTCACAGGGAAAACTATCAAGAAACACTTTGGCAACAAAAAAGTGCTATTTTTAAGCCTGTGTTCACTGCCTAAAAGTAAACTGGCCAATTTGAATTTTCCAGAGAACTTCTAATTTCCTGTACGATTTTATTCAACAATTCAAAGGATTATCTTTGTGTGATCTATGTGCCAGGCTCTATGATCTGCTGAAACTAAGTTGATTTTGACATAGTCTCTAACCAACATGGGGAGAATTGAAATATTTAATAAAGCAATTGCCTAACTGTGTAATTAATCATGACTTAATTTTATAGCATTAAAAATATCTTAATATAAATACTTCACATTGAATAAATTGTCAAACCTTATGCCCCAATTTTTGTTCAGGCAATAATTTTGCTGTGCAGATCT
>NW_006922139.1:107970-111352 GCF_000298275.1 Orycteropus afer afer
AAAAAAAAAAAAAAAATGTTTCTTTTCAAACCAATGTGATTGACTTTTCAAAACCTCCATGCTCCCTCTAATACCATTATCTGCTACTTTGGCTCTAGGTATGCAACCCTGGTTAGAACTCATTGCCAATAAGAGAATTCCAACTCAGAGTGACCCTAAAGGACAGAGTAGAATAGCTCTGTAGGGTTTCCAACACTGTAAATCTTTACAGAAGCAAGACTGTCACAACTTTCTCCCATGGAGCTGCTGGTGGGCTGGAACTGTCAACCTTTTGGTTAACAGGGAGAGTGTAACCACTGGGACATCCTGGTTCCTTGAAAATCATATATAGCCACCACCATTATCACCACCAACAGCAAATTAACCAACTGTCATAGAGGAGACTCTGACTCATAGCAACCCTGTAGGAGAGAGTAGAACTGCCCCATGTGCTTTCCAAAGCTGCAAATCTTTATAGAAGCAGACTGCCACATCTTTCTCTGAAGGAATGGCAGGTGGGTTCAAACTGCCAACTTTTTGCAGATGAACACTTTAACCACTGTGACATTAGTTGTTGTTATTTGTTGTTGTTATGTGCCGTCAAGTCGGACCCGACTCATAACGACCCCTCCTTGGGTTTCCGAGGCAGTATCACTAAGGAAGTAGATTGCCCCATCTTCCTTCCGACATTAGGGCTCTTTGAAAACATACATAGGGAATAAGAACATTTTTCAAGCCCAAATTATAGAGAAGACTTTGAAAAAAGATTTATTATAATCCAATTACAGATATTTTTTTGGAAAAAAGAAGAAGGAAAAAAAAAAAAACTATGCTTCCTTCTGTCTGGGTTGATTCAACTTTAAAGCCTGAGAAGAAACCAAACTTTTGTCCAGTTGAAGTAAAAACTGCCAAACTTATACCGGTGTAGAAAGCCAAGCTCCCACATTTGTTTTTCTTAGGTCTTGTATAAATCTTTTCAAATTGCTTTATTACTCATTGCTAATGAGCTAAATTTTCATGAGCACAGCTCTCCTTTCTTAATCTAACACTTATATTATCCTGCCAAGTTTTTTTTTTTTTTTTTTTTTGAAATGACAGTTACTAGCAAGACATAAATAGATCCTAGTTTATTATTTTCAGTAGTTTTTTTTTTTTTGGTGCAGCGTTTGGTTGCTGGGTTTTTGACCACTTCTAGGCCATTTAGCAGAAAGTTAAGGGTTTGATCACTGTAACATTTGCATATATTGGACATAAGGAGACGGTCTTAGAAATGGCTTGAGATTTTGGTGGAAGGTGATTAATGAGATCGTGTGACTTTAGTAGTTCCTTCTCAAATTATAATAACATTTACCCTCTCATCAAGGTCATCTCACTTAAATTCAGCTTGAATACAATTTTTTAAATATTACTTTTTTTCTAGAAGGCACATAATGAATATATTTAGATTGGCAATATTTTCCTCCTTTGGCAACCCAATAATCTTCAAAGCAATTTCTTGCTGTATGAGTACTGAAATTATATTTTGTCATGTAATTTTTTTCCCTTGAACTGTTAACTACTCCTGAGTGTTATTGAAATTATCCATTTTTCAAACTATCCTTGTAAAGGTCATTTAAGCCCCAAAGAATCCATAACACTCTGTTCATTAGAAATATGCTTAAAATAATAAAAATGTTAATAATTATTACAAAAATATATTCCTTATTTTCAGTGCCTAGTAAAAAATAATATTAAATAAATATTTTTTGCATGAATGAATATATATGAAAGAACCATTGAATATAAAAGTTAAAGATATTAGTATTAAATACCACTTATGTTCAGAGCACTGAACACAAAGATCCTCTTCTTTAATTCCTCTCTCACCTTCTTCTGCTTAAAATGAACTTGTACCTATTTGATGTTATAGGTTTTCAGAAAGATCATTACTACCAGCTTCCCCAACACATTGAAAATATACAGTCACATATGGCCCAATCACCATCACTCAATAAATTTCTTAGCCTTCATTCCCTTGAAAATTTGATGGAACAAGGGATGGAAGAACCACTGCTAAACAAAGAGCAAGGCAAGGTCTGTTTCTCTTAACGTGGACTAGCTAGAGCCTCTTCTGAAGCCTAAAGCTAAAATTTATTCTTATCACATCTTTGACTAAAGATGATTTTAAGGAAGTATTCTTTTGGGAATTATAGAGTGATTATTAAAGAGATAGACTTGAGCGAAATGATGTTATATGCACATTACTTTAATTTTTGTTTTAAATATTTAATCTTTGTATTGTTCTTGTGAGGTGCCATGCAGGCAGTTCTGACTCAGAGTGACTGCATGTCCAACATAATGAAACACCTCCCAGTCCTTTACCATCCTCATAATTATTGCTATGTTTGAGCCCATTGTTGCAGCCACTGTGTCAATCCATCTCGTTAAGAATTTTCCTCTTTTTCCCTGACCCTCTACTTTACCAAGCATCATGTCCTTCCCCAGTGACTGAACCTTCCTGATAACATGTCAAAAGTGCATTAGATGAAGTCTCACCATGCTCACTTCTAATGAGCATTGTGGCTGTACTTTTACAGGACAGATTTGTTCATTCTTCTGGCAGTTGATGTTGTAGTCAATATTCTTTGGTAAAACCATAATTCAAAGGCATCAACTCTTCTTGGATCTTCCTTATTTATTGTCAAGCTTTTGCATGCTATTGAGGAGATTAAAAATATCATGGCTTAATATTCAAAGTGATGTCTTTGCATTTTAACACTTTACTGAGATCTTATAAAGCAGATTTGCCCAATGTAATATATCAGTTAATTTTTTTGACCTCTGTTTCCATGGTTGTTGACTGTGGATCCAAATAAAATGAAATGCTTGACTACTTCAAATATTTGCTTTACTTATAATGATGTTTTTATTGGTCCAGTTGTGAGGATGGTTGTTTTATTTATGTTAAGGTGTAGTCCATATTGGAGATTGTAATTTTTATCTTTATCAATAACTGCTTCAAGATCTCTTTACTTAAAGCAAACAAGGTTGTGTCATCTGCATATCCCATATCGATAATGAGTTTTCTTCCAAACTTGATGTCACATTCTTCTCACCTTGCCCAGCTTCTCAGATTACCTGCTCTGCATAAAAATTGAGTAAGTATAGTAAAACAATGCACTGACACACACTTTTCATGATTTTAAACAACACAGTATCCCCTTGTTTTGTTTGCATGGGTGCCTTTTGGTGTGTGCACAGTTTCCACATGAGCACATTTAAGTCTTATAGGATTCCCATTGCTCACAATGTTATCTATAATTTATTGTGATTCATTCAGTCCACTGTCTTTGCTTAGTCCATAAAACACAAGTAAATATGCTTTTTTATTTTTTCTTGCTTTTAGCAAAGATCTATCTGACTT
>NW_006922139.1:111475-124786 GCF_000298275.1 Orycteropus afer afer
ATATATATATATATATAATTTTTTTTTTTTAATTTTACTTCTGTGCAATACCAATTTTATTGTTTCATAATTTCCATATCCTGTTAGAAATTCTGTTCCTCCTTTTCTGGAATGGGTACAAATATGCATCTCTTCCAGTCTATTCGTCAGGTAGCTATCTTCTAAGTTTCTTGGCTTAGAAGAGTAAGTGCTGCCAGAATTATATCCATTTATTCAAATATCTCAGTTGGTAGTCTAAAAATTCCTGGAAACTTTTTGTTGTGACCAGTTCCTTCAGTGCACCTTGAACTTCTTTCTATAACATTTCAATAACAGCAGTTGTTGGTCATATGCTACCCAGTGAAATGGTTGAAGAGTGGCCAATTATTTTTTATACAGTGCCATTTTGCATTCTTTCCATCTTCTTTGGATGCTGCCTGCTTCATTCAATACTTTCCTATAGAATTTGATAGTGCAACTCGATGCTTGAATTTTTTCTTCAGTTCTTTTAGCTTGAGAAATTCAGAGCATGTTCTTCCCTTTTGGTTTTCTAACTCTGAGTATTTGCATATTTCATTATAGTATTTTGCTTTCTCTCCTCAAGTTGCCCTTTGAAGTGTTCTTTTCAGCTCCTTTACTTCATCATTTCTTTCATTCCCCTTAGCTTCTCTATATTAAAGAGTAAGTTTCAGAGTGTCTTCTGACATTCATTTTGGATTTTCTTTCTTTCCTGCCTTTTTAGTGACCTTTTGTTGTCTTCATGTACAATGTCCTTATTGACATCCCACAACTCATCTGGTCTGTTCTATTCTTAGTGTTCAATGGTCAAATCTGTTCTTAAGCTAGTCTCTAAAGTCTGGTGGGATATACTCAAGGTCATACTTTGGTACTCATGGATGTGTTTTAATTTTCTTCAACTTAACCTTACAACATGGTAAATGTCATCCATATACATCAATTATTGAAGAAAAAAGGTCATGTCTTCAAGTCATCCAATGCAAAGGCTATTTGTCATTTCAGTGCATCAGGAAGGGACCAGAAGAAAGGTGCTCACCCTTTCATCCCCTGTTAGTGGTATTTAGAAACAAAACAAGACAACCAAAATAACACAAAATAACTTTCTTCCATTATAGCACAGAATTACATTCAGTGTGGCATTTCAAGGCTTTCACTTTTATTTATTATGCTTCAGCTATTTACCAAGGAATATTCAGCTGTGATTTGTCCATTCCCCTGCCTACAAACTTTTTTGTTTGCCAAGTTTTTCACGATTACATACAATAGTGGCATTAACATTGTTATAACTATTTTCTCATGCACATGAGGAATAGGTTATAAACATCTTCAAATGTGCTAGATAAATATAAATTACTTTAAAAAGTATAACAATTAAACACTCACCACATTATCTGAATGTACACATTTGCATTATTCTCACCAATATTTAGTAGTGTGTGGCCTCATCATAGAAGCTCTGGTGGTGTAGTGCCTAAGGCATTTGACTGCTAAGCAGAAGGCTGGTGGTTCAAACCCACCAGCCACTCCTACGAAGGAAGATTGGGCAATCTACTTCTGTAGAGACACCATCTTGAAAACCCAAGGAGGGGTCGCTATGAGTCGGCCTTGTCATATTTGCCAGCTTAATAAAGATCCTCTGTAAAGTTTTAATAGTTTTCAAAATAAGAAGGTTTAGAAACATTACCCTTTTTTTCTTGCTCTTTATTTTGTGCAATACTTATCTTTTGACAAGTTTTCTGTCATTATGTTAGTTTTTTTTGGTTTATTCTTTTTTTCTGTAATTTACTTCCATAGTGATACTGCCTTGGAAACCCAAGGAGGTATTGCTATGAGTCAGGTCCGACTCAACAGCGCATAACAACACCATGCTAGTGATTTCATGAAGAGCCCTGGTGGGGCAGTGGTTAAGTTCTCAGCTGCTAACCTTAAGCTCAGTGGTTCTGTGGTGGTTATGTTTGTGTGTTAACTTGGCTGGGTCTGGTTGAGTGACTGGGCAGCTGGTGGTAGTTATTCCCCATGACGAGACTGGCAATCAATTCCATGATGGGATCTACCACAAGCAGCTGAGGGATGTGGTCTGCTTCCTGTATATAAGGAGAAGCTTTGAGAATGGTCTCTAGCTTATGGCATGCTTGGACCCTGCATGTAGCCATGTTGTTGTTCAGCAGCATGCCATGCTCTGCTGACCTTGGAACTTAAAATAGACTTAAATTAATGGCCTGCCATGTGGTTTGGTAACATCAGGACTGTGCCTTTTTACTTGTCAATCTTGGGTTTGTCAGCCTCAGCAGGCAGCAGCTGTCTGAGTGAAGAAATGCCTCTAGCTTCAGTGGCCTGGGAGCAAGAGGCAGAGCTGGACTCCAAGGTTGAGGGTCTTTCATCCAGCCCCTAGATTCTGGCAGTTTGAACTTGGACTTAAGGCCTTCAAACTGTAAGAGAATAAACTTCTGTTTGTTAAGGCCATCTCATTCATTTGTGGTATATTCTTGTCGAGCGGCACTAGGTAACCAGAACATGTTCAAACTCACCAGCAACTCCAAGGGTGAAAAATATGACAATTTGCTTCTGTAAAGATTAGAAACCCTATGGGGCAGTTCTACTCTGTTCCATTGGGTCCCTAGGAGTCAGAATGTAGTCAATGGCAGTGTGTATTTTTTCATAATACAATTTACTTCAGTACTAATAATACTTCTAATACATTGGGTAGTAATAATACCATTCATTTAAATATTAATATTCTGGTTAGTTATACGTGTTACAGATGCCATTTTTCAGTTGCAGATATCATCTCTCAGCCTGCACTTTATCCTGTGCCTTCTTGGTGGTAACATAGAAGTTCTGGATTTTAATATATTAAAATGTATCAACTTTTTGACCGGTGTTTAATAATTTCTTTTTTATTTCAAGAAAACCTTAAATCCACCAATGTTATAAAAATGTTCTTGATATTTGCATCTGAAAGTTTTTAATTTTGTGTGTAACATTTACTTATTTAATCCCCTAGAATGAATTATTTTGTAGAATGTAAGGTAGGAATTCAGATTCATTTTCTCATCATATGAATAAAAAATTGTTTCAAATCTATTTACTTGTTGGTTATTCTCTACTTTCCCTGATGATGCAAAAATCTAATGCTGTAAGTTAGCCAGCTCTGATGTATGCATGCTTGTGTGTCTGGGCTGCTCTGTGTCCTGTTTAATTCCAAACATATTTTGTCTATGTACAGATCCAACTCTATACCAATTACTTTATTGTGATGTAATTTTCTTACTATACAATTCACCTATTTAACGTGTACAATTAAATGCTTCTTTAGTTTATTTACATAGCTATGCAATTTTCACAATTGAATTTTCAGCTCCATTCATAGAAATACCTTACCTCATTCTCTTCTTACCCTTCATCTTATATTAAACAGCTACTGATCGACTTTTTTAAATATTTTTGTCCATGTGTGACTGGCTTCTTTTCTTTAGCAGAATGTGTTCAAGATTCATTTATGTTGTTGAATGCAGCCGTACTTCATTACTTTTTTATTGATGAATACTATTATATTATATTAGTAACTCTGGTGTGGATACACCACAGTGTATTTATCCATAACTTGAAAATTTCAATTGTTTCCACTTTGTCTTGGTTATGCCATCCTGTATTAATAGGAATATACCACAAATAGGATGGATTGAACAAACAAGTGTTTATTCTCTTTCCACTTTGGAGCCTAGAGGTCCAAATTCAAGTGCCAGGTCTAGGAGCTAGGTGAAAGCCCCTTCACCTTGGGCTTCAGCTCTGCCTCTTGATCCTGGTCCATGGAATCAGCTGTTAGCTGCTGAGGCTTACAGGCCCAAGATCGACAAGTAAAAAGGTACAGTCCTGAGGTTACAAAATCACACAGTAGGCCTTTGATTCAAGTCCCATTAACAGTCCCCAGATCGGCAGACAACATGGTGGGCTGCTGAATAATGACTCAGGTATATGCAGAATTCAAGCATGTTGTAAGTTGGAGACCATTCCCAAAGCTTGTCCTTATATATGTGCAGCAGATCACATCCCTAAAACAGCTACTCAACTTCTCATAGCAGATTCCACCATGGAGTTGATTGCCAGTCTCATTATGGGGAATAACTATCGCCAGCTCCCCAGCCACTCAATCAGGCCCAGCCAAGCTGATATATAACCTTAATTACCACACTTATTTTGGTTATTATCAATGATGTTACTATGAACATTCAGATTTTTGAGAGGTATTATATTTTCATTTCTCTCAAGTATATACCTATGAGAGGCATTACTGTGTCATATGTCAATTCTATGTTTCAATTATGAAGCAGTATCAAACTTTTTTCCCGAAGTGGATTTATCATTTTACATTCCCATCAGTAATGCAGGAGGGTGCTGATTTCTCTAATGACTATAGTTTTATAATATGTCTTTGTTATCTGACAGAGCTGTTCCCCCAGATATTTATTTTCTGGGATGGCTCTGACTCTTCTTGGCATTCCATTCTTGAATATAAATTTTAGAATTATTTTTCAGGTTCCACTTGAATTCTTTCAGGATTTTGGCTGGAGTTAAGTTATAGATTGTTGTCGTAGGAAGTAGAATCATTGAAAGATTATATTTTCAAATCCATAAATATGCTAAATCTTTCCACTTATATAGATGATCTTGAATTACTATAAGTAAAGTTTTACAACTTTTAAACGGTTATATCTATGATCGTATTTATTTATTCATTCATTTCTAGTTCATCTCTCTTGTATTCACAGTTGAATTGTCTCTATAAGGCACTGAACAAAATACACAAGAGCAACAAAAATGATAACATTGAAAATAGTTAAAAAGTGAGAGTTTATTATTTGTCAGGCATTATGTTAACTACTTTTGATGTTTAAATCTAACAATACCCTTTAACATAGGTACTAAGAAAACGATGACCCCAAACAAGGAATAACTTGGTTAGAATGAGCTAGCAGGCGAGACTCAGACGCAAAACAATTTGACTCAAACTAAGGATGTCACACTTGTTCTTCTTGATGTTAAACGCTCCACTAAAGATGGGCTAAAATACACTTCCTACTATATGTTGCTTTACATGAGTTTATTTTTTTTTAATTAATATAATTTTTCTGGGAAGATGTATTTTCATTCTTTTTTTAAGCAAATACACTTTGACTCCCAGTTTCTGTTATTAAAAGTCCTCAGTATTACAACAGTGGTTAATATAAGGGTGGAAGCTAACCGGGATTGAAATAGTAAATTTTCCAAGGATATTCTACATCATATAGTTACAGACTTTAAATATGCCTGATTTAGGGGACAAAAATAGAATAAAGCAAAAAAGAAAACTAACAGAAAATGCTTCCAAGCATCTAAAGTAAACCATTTTGCTTATATTCTGAAATGGTTAAGGGCCAGTGTTTTACTTCATCCAGAATGGCTCTATTCGCTGTTACTGGCGTTGACTGCTGTTTTGGAATGAATATTGTTGGATTTGTCCTTGATCTTTTTCTGGAGAGTTTATATCTCATAGAAACTATGTGTTTTGTTGTTGTTTATTCATGTTTGTTTTTCTCCAGAGCAAGTTAAGTAGCTATGTTGTTGTTGTTGTTGTTGTTTGCCATCGAGTCGGCCCCAACTCATAGCGACCCCTCCTTGGGTTTCCGAGGCAGTATTACTACGGAAGTAGGATTGCCCAACCTTCCTTCCGAGGAAGTAGCTATAGAAGAACCAAAATTTTTGCTTTTTCCTGCACTGTGTTTTCTTCCAGATTGGAGGGCATAGTGAATGAAGTTCTAGGTGAGAAAACAGAGATGTGTTCTGTGCCAATTATATCACTAAGTGGATGTGTGACTCTGGGTAAGTCATTTTTTTGGCCTAAATTTCCTCATCTATAAAATATGTTAGTTCAGTTATACAGTCTTTTTGGTACTTTGTCATTCTAAAATTTTATATACTTGAGTCCACAAAACTTTCTCTTTTATGAAAATGTTTCTTCATGGCAAAATAGCTGATTCAGCTGTTTCTTGTTATCCATTTCACCTACAACCCAGGTTGTCTGAGTGAATTACTAGAATGTTCTAAATGTTATTCAACAATTTGATATTTAAAGGGACCAAGTCATTTAGAAATACAATCAGCATATGTTAAACAATCCTAACCCATTTAACAAAACAATTTTATGTCAAACAGAAAAAGAATATATTTACATCAGTATTTTAAAAAATCTCAAATCACAGAATATAAATTGCTCACAATGTACATATGACAAATTATAGATGGAATCATCAGAAGTGTTTACTAACAGTATGCCAAAAGTTTAGTTTAGTTTAGTTTTTTAATCAATCCATGTACATGTAAAGTGAGCCTTCAAAAAATGCATATGAATGCCATGAATCTATTCAAAAGTTTGACAGATAACTATTTGTATTGAATAATTTGCATGGTATGAATTTAGAAGGCATAAATTTTTCTGTTTATTCACTACAGGTGTTAGAATAAAAGCTATTAGTTTTTTTTTAATGGATTTTATTGAAATATAATTTATGTACAATGAAATACACAAAACTGAAGTGACAGGGGTCAATGCATTTTTTTTTAAGTGTTCTCTCCCTTCCCCTCCCACCCCTCGTAACCAACAAAGAAATTTTCCTTCCATATATAAACTTTTCCTTGACTTTTTACAATAATTAACTGGTAATGTATTTGTCCTTCTGTGATTGACTTATTTCCCTCAGCATAATGTCCTCCAAGTTCATCCATGTTATGTGGTGTTTTGCAGATTCTACGTTATTCTTTAGTGTTGCATGGTATTCCATTGTGTGTGAGTACTGTAGTTTGGTTATTCGTTCTGTTGATGGGCACGTAGGATTTCTTGTTGTTGTTGTTATATGCCGTCAAGTCGGCCCCGACACATAGCGACTCCTCCTTGGGTTTCCGAGGTAGCATCACTACGGAAGTAGGATTGCCCAACCTTCCTTCCGAGGAGTGGCTGGTGGGTTTGAACCTCCAGCCTTCTGGTTAGCAGTCACGTGCCTTAGGCACTATGCTACCAGAGCGATTTCTTAGCTATTGTAAATAGTGCTGTGATGAACATGGGGATGGAACATGAACAGTCCTGTCTTGGCTCTCACTTCTTTGGGACATATACCTACTAATGGGATTGCTGGGTCAAATGGTATTTCTAATTCTAGCTTTTTAAGGAATCACCATACTGTTTTCCACAGTGGTTGTATCATTTGACTGTCCCACAAGTAGTATGTGAGAGTCCCAATCCCTCCACATCCTCACTGGCAATTGTCATTTTCTGTCTTGTTGAACTTTGCCATTAGTGCTGGGGTGAGACTGTATCTCACCGTTGTTTTGATTGCATCCCTCTGGTGGCTAATGATCATGAGCATTTCTTCGTGTGTTTGCTGGCACCTGAATGTCCTCTTTGGTTAAGTGTCTATTCATATTTCTGCCCATTTTTTAATTGGATTGTTAAACTTTCTGTTGTTGAGGTGTTGGAGTTTTTTATAAATTTTAGAGATATGTCCCTTGTCGGATATGTAATCATTGACAAGTATGAATTTGTTGCTGTCATTTTCTTATGTGCTTTTTTGTGGTGTTGATTTCTTTGTTCCATATAATTTTCTGTGCTGAGTTCATTTTTTTTTTTTTAATGAATCGTGTTATCACTTCCTTCGTTGCTATTGTTTTAGTATTTGCTAAATATTTATACCAGTTCTCTTTTTTATTCTGATGTGAAGGTTTAACATTTTTCTTTGAGGTTACCCTGTGATTTATAATATTCTTCCTAAGTTTAGAACAGTCCGTTCTTTATTGCTGTTGTCTTGACTTCCCTACCATTTAGAAGTTCTGTAACTACACAATTTTTTCCCTCTTTTTGGCTTGTAGTTGTCCTCATTTGTCAGTCGATGCCTCTGGTTTCCTGTTTACAATCTTGTAGGCTTATTTACTTGGGATACTTCTATAACAGGGTTGTTTTCTGGGTTATGTCATGTGTGTTAATGGTCAGTTGTTGCTTGCTATCATTGTTTCTCTGTCCAAATGACTCCCTTTAGCATTTCTTGTAAGGTTGTTCTACTTTTAACAAATTCCCTTGATTTCTACTTATCTTGACATCTCCTAATTTCACCATATTTGAGAGTCAATTTTGCCTGGTATATAATTCTTGGTTGGAAATTTTTCTCTTTCCGGATTTTATATATACCATCCCGTTGTCTTCTCTTCTGAATGGTTTCTGCCAAGAAATCCGAGCTTAGTCTTATTGGTTGTCCCTTGCAGGTAACTTTTAATTTTTCCCATGCTGCTTTCAGGATTCTTTCTTTGTCTTTGGTTTTGGTGAGTTTGATCATGATATGTTTTGGTGATTTTCTTTTGGGGTCTATGCTGTTTGGAGTTCATTGGACTTCTTGAATGGATATATTCTCACCTTTCATCAAACCAGGAAAATTCTCTTCCAACAAATCTTTTGACAGTTTTTTTTTTTTTTCCCTGTGGATTTATTTGTCCCTTATCCAGGATTATCTTCTGTATCTCTGTCAATTGGTTCTCTTTTCTTTGTTGAATAGGGTCTGTGTAGCTTGTATGCATATTTTGCCACTTTGCCAGAAGTCCTAATTATTTTTTTAATTACAATAATGAGTAAAGTGCTGAAGAACTACAAAGTAACACTATTTGCAATGGTCTCAATTATCCAAATTCAAACATAGCCTTACTAATGTGTCTATTTGAAATTCCAGAAACATTTTGATAAGGGATAATCCCATGTAGCTAGAAAGGAAAAGCTACGTTATGTTTGCATTTGAAGCCACTCAGTATTAACTCAATTAGTTAGAGACAAAATATTTGAATCTTTCAAGAACAGAAATTTCAAGAAGGCATTCTTAGGCTAATTCAAATAAGAAGACAATATAGTTTTATATCACCCATATATCACACTGAATGCTTCATTAATATATGCACTGTTTCTGTGTATGTCACAGTCAGGTTATGAAGACAAAAATGTAATTCAGTTATAATAAATAACTGTTATTTTTACAAAATAAGTTTCAAATTTATCATGTATTATTTCTCTCAGACTTTTGAGTATGTGTAATTATTGTGAGGATTGAGCTGGATGAACTGAAAATGTGTTTGCTGATAAGGTGTTCTAAGTAATGAAAGGCTCATTGCCAGAATACTTGAAATTTAGTTATTTAATTGAGTTTCTCTTTGTTGATAATTCAAAAGGTCACATGGACAAGGCAATCAAATTAGCTGATGATGGTTTAGAACCTGTGAATGGAGAGAATGTATATGTGAGGGAAGATCACACTGTCAAAAGAGTAGTAGCATATTGTATTATCTTTAGAAGATGGGAAGTGGATTGTCAGGATTGACCAGCAATTCCACTCTTTACTAGCTTTGCTACAGTGGTTAAGTTCCTGAATTTCTCTGTGCCTCTATTTATGAAAATGTAAAATGGAGATAATGAGTAGATCTACTGCATAGAATTGGGATGAAGATTAAGTGAATACTAGCACAGAGCAAGTGATTAATAAACAAAAGTTATCATTATTCTAACTTCTTGTAAAGATTTTTTCTTTACCAAGAAAATAAATAATCCATATTTCATTTTCTAAAGGAATTTCTCAATTGTGCTAGAGTTAGTATGGCAGATTGCCATTTGCAGAAATGTCCACAGCCATAGTTTTGGTGTTACATAAAACTTTGCAACTGTTCAATCATAAGGTGGAATTAATTCTCCATCACTTGAGCATTGTTCTTGTTGCTAGGTGCTGTTGACTCAGTTTCAACTCACAGTGACACTATGTACGACAGAATGAAACACTTCATGGTCCTGCACCATCCTCAAAATCATTGCTAGGTTTCAGCTCACAGTCACTGTGTTAACCTATCATGTTGAGGGTCTTTCCCTTTTTCACAGGCCTCTCCTTTTCCAAGCATGACATTCTCCAGGACCGTTTTCCATGGTCTCTCCTATAGCATGTTCAAAGTATGTGAGACAGAGTCTTCCCATCCTCAATTCTAAAGACCATTCTGGTTGTACTTCTTCTAAGACAGACTTGTTTGTTCTTCTGGCAATCCATAGTGCATCCGATACTCTTTGGCAAACCATTAACTCAAAGGCATCAATTTTTCTTTGGTCTTCTTTATTCATTGTTCAGAATTCACATGAATATGAGGCAATTGGAAATACCATGGCTTGGGTCAATCATACCTTAGTCTTTAAACTGACATCTTTACTTTTGAACACTTTAAAGAGTTTGTTTTTTTTTTTTTTTAAACTCTGGTAGCATATAGTGCCTAAGGCATGTGGCTGCTAACCAGAAGGCTACCAGTTCAAACCCAGCAGCTGTTCCTTGGAAGAAAGACTAGGCAATCTACTTCAATAGTGATACTGCCTTGGAAACCCAAGGAGGGGTCACTATGAGTAGGATCTGACTCGATGGCAGTGAGTTGCATTCTGTTGTTATAAAACATATGAAACAGAAACAAAGACTGATACACTGAACCACCATGTGCCCATAAGGTAGCTTCAAAAACTGTCAACTAATGGCTAATCTTATTTATATATATGTATATAGTTATTATGTGTTGTCGAGTTGACCCTGATTCATAGCAACCTCTTCTTGGATTTCCAAGGCAGTATCACTACAGAAGTAGGATTGCCCAAACTTCTTTCTGAAGAGTGGCTGGTGGGTTTGAACTGCCAGACTATCTATCTGTCTATCTATCTATCTATATAATTATTGTTATTATTATTAAAATCATTTCACCCATATAAAATCTCTTAATTATCCATCTACTCTCCCTCCTTTCCCATCCATAGTAACCAACAAAGAAAACTTCCTTCCATGTAAAAAATTTTCCTTAATTTTTTACAATAATGTACTCATAAAATATTCATCCTTCTGTGATTGACTTATTTCACACAGCATAAAGAGATCTTTTCCAGCAGACCTGTCCAATGAAAGAGCCTGTTTGGTTTCTTTACTTCTGCTTCCCTGGGCATTGATTATTGATCTAAGTAAAATAAAATCCTTAAGATCTTCAATATTTTCTCCATTTATCATGATTTTTTTTTTTTTTTATTGCTACAGTGGTGAGGATTTTTGTTTTCTTTATGTTGAGGTATAATCTATAGTAAAGGTTGCAGTCTGGTTATCATCAAGAAGTGCTTTAATTCTTCATTTGCAACAAGAAAAATTGTGCTGTCTGCATTATCACAAGTTATAAGTGGCCTTCATTCAATCCTGATGCCACTTTCATCTTTATATAGTCGAGCTTCTCAGATTATTTGCTCAGCATAAATATTGAATATTTATGGTGAAAGGATACATTTTTGACATACACTTTTCTTGATTTTAAACCACATAGTATACTCTTTTTTTTTTTTTTTTTTTAGTAACTGTTTCTTGTTCTATGTACAAGCTTTTTATGAGCACAATGAAATATTCTAGAATTCCCATTCTTCACAATGTGATCCATAATTTGTTATTGTCTGGATTCCAGTGCCTTTACATAGCAATAAAATATAGTTAAATATCCTTCTCATATTCTCTGTTTTCAGTCAAGATTCATCTGACATCAGCAGTGATATTCTTTCCATATACTCTTCTGAATCCAGATTGAATTTCTGGAAGTTCCTTATCTATATACTATTCAACTATTTATAATTTATTAAAATTTGACTTGCATGTGAACTTAATGATAATTTCTTTGATAATTTCTGCATTTTGTTGCATCATCTTCCTTTGGAATGGGCAAAAATATAGATATCTTCCAGTCAGTTGACTAGGTGACTGTCATTCGAATTTCTTGGCATTGATGAGCTATCATCTGCTACACAGTGTCTATTTGTTGAAACATCTTAATGGGTATTCTGTTAATTCTTGGAGCTTTATTTTTTACCAATGCCTTCAGTGCATCGTGGACTTATTCCTCAATAGCAATAAAACAAAACAAACAAACACACTGCCATTGAGTCACTTCCAACTCATAGCAGCCCCTCCTTAGATTCCTGAGGCAGTATCTCTACAGAAGTAGATTGCCCAGTCTTCCTTCCAAGGAGTGGTTGGTGGGTTTGAACTGCCAGACTTCAGGTTCACAGTCAAATGCCTTAGGCACTAAGTAATCAGAGCACCTCTCAATACCGGTCGGTTTTGATTGTGTGCTACCTCCTGAATGATTGAATACTGATCATTTTTTTTCGGTACAGTGATTTATTGTCTTCCTTCCATCTTCTTCTTGATTCTTACATTGTTCAGTATTTTGCCCATAGAATTCTTCAACATTGCAACTTAGGGCTTGAAATTTTTCTTCAGTTTTTTCAGCTTGACAAATGCCAGGAGTGTTCTTCCATTTTGGTTTACTAACTCTGGGTCTTTGCACATTTCATTATAATACTTGATCCTTTCCGGAGTTCGGGCAAGATGGCAGACTAGGCAGAAAGATTGCACAGCCTCTCTTCAACAAAGAAAAGGGAAACCAATTAACACAGACACAGAAGATAATCCTGGACCCCTGAGCCTTGAAGGGAAGGATATATAAGTGGACTAAACCCCAACTAGCAGAAGAATTTGTGTGAAAATACCAAAAAAGAAGACATATGGAGCTGCGGTGTGGCAGCAGTCGTGAGCAATCCAGACAGCTTGGAGATCCCCGAGTGGTGGTAGGACTTAAGAATTAACCTAAAAATCACCTTGCTAGCCAGGGACTGCACGGAGGACTGTGCATGGTGGCTGGGGAACAAACAGAGAAGATGAAGAGAAAGGTGGACTGAGCTGTGGACTTTTGCCGGTCCGGAGAGTGCCGCCATTTTGTAGGTTTAAAAAGTGACTTGACTATTTTGAATATTTAAAGAGACAGCGCTCTCGCAGATTCCTGTGGTGGTAGGACTTAAGAATTAACCTAAAAATGACCCTGCTAGCCAGGGACTGCACAGAGGACTGTGCATGGTGGCTGGGGAACAAATGGAGAAGGTGAAAAGAAAGGTGGCTAAGCTGTGGACTTTTGCCAGTCCGGAAGGCACCGCCATTTTGAAGGTTTAAAAAGTAGCTTGACTACTTTGGGTATTTAAAGACACAGTGCTCTCGCAGACTCCTGGGGCTTAAGAACATGTTTTGCTTTCCAGCAACCCCAAGGACACTTGGGACCTGCAAGACTGACAAGGTTTTTGAAAGTTATTCAATTGTAATTTGTGTCGGATTGAGTGGGAGACAACAACAGTCCCCATAAGACACAATTACACCCACACCTCCTGCAACTTCACTTACTGAGCGACAGCCACTACCTCCTTCTCCA
>NW_006922139.1:126865-145041 GCF_000298275.1 Orycteropus afer afer
AGATGGGTGGACAGGCTGAACTATTAGGTATGTCTATGAAATGGGGAGTGTTTCCAAGAAAATACATAAGGTTGGCAGACAATGGTCCTATAAGTTTATGTGAATGATCATAATTCCCAGGTGTATAGTAGAGTTGACAAGGGGAAGGTTGTGATCACTGCTTGGTTACAGCCACCTACCCAGAGGGACCGAGTAGTTGAACCTACAGGCTTGGAACTGTAGTCGCAGGGGAAATCAAGCTCAATTGGCATACCAGGATTGCTGGTCTGATAGAGCCTGGTGGAACCACTGAGACTATGGCCCCTAGCTGCCCTTCAGATCTGGAATTGAATCCACACCTGTGGTTTCCAGCCAAACAGAAGACAGGCATATGAGTTGAACATTTACCTGAGGTAGATACAGTCCCTGGAGAGAACAATCACTGAGAAAGAAGGGTTGCCTATGCACAGGGAGAAAGCTTAGGGGGCAGGAGTCCATGGAGGGATGGACACTGGGAAGAGGTAACTATAGGGAGGAAGTGGGACGGGAGCTGTTGCACTGTAGTAAACTATGGTCAAAGTCATGAGACAAAGTATATGTAAACTGCTATATGGAAAGTGAATTTGCTCTGTAAATCTTCACCCAAATTACAATAATAAAAAAGTAATAATTAAAAAAAAAAAAAAAAAAACTTGATCCTTTCAAGCCGGCCTTTACAAACTGTTCAGCACTCTTTTACTTTACCGTTTCTTCCATTCACTTTAGCTTCTCTACATTTAAGAGCTAGTTTCAATCTCTTCTCAGATCCATTCAGGGTCTTTCTTTCTTATCTTTTTTTTTTTTAATCTTATCCCCCACTTTGTCTCTATGGTTACCCTCTCCCTGTGTTCTTCTTGCCTATACATTCTTGTGTCCCTACATTTATCCCTGTGCAAATGCTGCCATAGTGACCTCCCATGATTGATTGGTCTACAGAGGGCATCTCCCTGGTACAGGTGTTCAGCTCATGGACCTGTCTATTGTTTGCCTGAGAGTTAAGCCATAGGAGTGAGATCAATTCCAGGCCTGAGAGATGACTTGAGGTCATTGTTTCAGGAGTTTCACTGGTTTCTATCAAACTAGTAAGTAGTAAGCCTGGTCTTTTTTATGATTTTGAGTTTTGTTCCACATTTTTCTACCACTTTATACAGACTCTCCGATTTCTTTCCCTTTCTTAGTGGTTGGCATTGGTAACAAGGTACCATGTCCTTCTTCTGTTCTCTGAGTCATAGAGGTTGAGGTTCTCATGGCCCATTTGTTCCTTGGACTCACCATTTCCATGCATCTTTCATTATCTCCACTTTTCTTTGCTCTGCATGAGAAGACACCAATAGTTGCCACTTAGGTGGTCACTCACAAGCTTTTAAGACCCCTGTCACTACCATCGAAATAAGATGTAGAACAATATTTTTGTATACTATGTTGTATGAATTGAATCTCCCACTACCACAGTCCCTTGTCCACAGGCCCAATGACCTACTCCCTCAAGGTACTGATTTGTCACTAAGAAGTGACTGTCATTTTGCTCCTTTTTATGTTTAAGCTGTGTATGAACATTTTTATAGCACATACAAGTATATATGTAGGAATGTAGTCTGCTAAACCTATGTATGGTCATGCATATTTCTCATTTGCCTATCTATACCTGCTCTGGTAGCATAGTGCCTAAGGCACTTGACTGCTAACCAGGAGGCTGGCGGTTCAAACCCACAAGCCACTCCTCCTCGGAAGGAAGGTTGGGCAATCCTACTTCTGTAGTGATAACTGCCTCGGAAACCCAAGGAGGGGTCGCTAGGAGTCGGGGAGACTCGATGGCGAATAACAACAACAACAACCTGTCTACCTAGGGAGCCACCCATCGGTTAGTGCTTGCTGTTATTGATAATACAGTATTGTGTCTGCAATAGTATTTGCTTTTATTGTCTGCACCCCTTGTTCACCTTTCCATGCCTTTCCCCTCCTCAGTGATACTGTTAGTCACACGCTTCTCTCATACTGTTTTTCTCTTAACCCATAACAAACCAGTCTCCCAATCATACATCAATTCTCCCTCTCTTCCTTTTCCCCATCCCTTGTAACCAACAAAGAAAATCTCCTTCTCTATGTTAACCCTTGTCTTTTTAATGACCTTTTGCTTTCTTTATGTATTTTGTCTTGATATTACCCTGTAACTCATCTGATCTTCAGTCTTTAGTGATCAATGTGTCAAATCTATTTTTGAGATAGTCTCTAAAATCAGATGGGATATACTCAAGGGCACATTTTGGCTCTCGTGGACTTGTATTAAGTTTTCTTCGGCTTCATCTTGAGAAAGCTAATCTCTTCCATGGTTGTCCCTTGGTGTTGTTCTGACTGCTAATATTGAACTTTTCTATTGTTTCCACAAGTGTAAGTCTATATGATTCCTACATATTTTATCTGGAGCAGTACATTTGTATATCACAATTTTTGTTTTACAATAATATGTATGGAGTGGATAAGTCATTAATCTTGCAAAATTCTTTCATGTGAATTCCAGCATCATTTCTATCACCAAGACCATATATTCTAACTACTGATGCTTCTTTGTTTCCAAGTTTCACATTCCAAACACCAATAATTACCATGGCATCTTGATTCCCTGTTTGATTAATTTCAGACTGTGAAAGTTGGTAAAAATCTTTATTTTCTTCATTTTTTACATTACTAGTTGGTGCATATATTTGAATAATAGTCTATTAACTTGTCTTTCTTTGTAGGCATTCCCTGGCATTTATGATTAATTCTAATGCATAGACTATGGCAGACGAAATGCTGTAAGAATCCATAGGCTAGGAAATATAGATTCTATTGGTTCTCCTTTTCTCTTGCTCTCTGGTTCTCTTTCGATGTTCTCCACTGTTTAAAACCCAACCCTGATACAGTGAGGAAGCTCAGGCTGTATGGAGAGGCCCTGTGGATTTGTTCCTGCTGACAGTGTCCCTGAAGGACTTACTGCCAATCAGACTTATACAGGAGAAAGCCTTCATATAATTCCAAACCCCAGCCTTTAAGCCACTACAATTGATGCAGAATAGAACAAAGATAAGTTATCTTTGTTAAATCCTGACCAAATTGAAGATTAATTATTAAAATAAATGTTGTCATAATTTTAATTACAGATTTTGGGATGATTTGTTGCACAGTTTTAGCAACTAAAATAGTTGACAATGCAAAGAAATTGAGAATTAGAAAACACCTACAAAAATATAAGTGATTATCCACAATTAGGTAATGATAAAGTTCAGATAAAGATATAATGGTGGATGGGAATCTGTACATGAATCAGCAGCATAAAACTTCAGTTTTGGACAACATTCCCAATTCTAGATGCCAGTGCCAAGCTTGTTGTTGTTGTTAGGTGCCATTCAGTTGTCTCCGACTCATAGAACACCTATGCACCACAGAACAAACCACACTGCCCTGTCATGCGCCAGCTCCACGATCCTTGCAATACTTGAGCCCATAGCTGCAGCAACTGTGTCAATCCATCTCGTTGAGGCTCTCACCTCTTTTGTGGACCCTCCATCTTACCAAGTATGATGTCCTTCTCCAGGGAATGGTCCATTCTCACAACATGACCAAAGCAGGAGAGACGAAGTCTGGCCATTCTCACTTCCAAGGAACATTCTGGCTACACTTCCTCCAGGAAAGCTTTGTTAGATCTTTTAGCATTCTTTGCCAGCACCACAACTCAAAAGTATTGACTCTTCTTCAGTCTTCCTTATTCATTGTCCAGCTCTCACATGCATACAAGGTGATTGAAAATAGCATGGCTTGTGTCAGGCACACCTCAGTCCTCAAGGAGACATCTTTGCTGTTCAGCACTTGAAAGAGTTCCTTTGCAGCCAATTTGCCAAGTGTGATACATAATATGATATCCTGACTGCTGCTTCCACTGGTATCAATAGAACCAAGTAACATGAAATCCTTGACAATTTCAATCTTCTTTTTATCCATTGTGAAGCTGTTTATTGGACCAGTTGTGAGCATTTTTGTTTTCTTTATAATAAAATGTAATCCATACTGCAGACTGTAGTCTTTGATCTTCATCAGTAAGTGCTTCAAGTCATACTCACTCTCAGCAAGCAAAGTTGTGTCATCAAAGTATCACAGGTTGTTGTTAATGATTCTTCTTCCGATCCTGATGCCACGTTCTTCTACATATAATCCAGCTTCTTGGATTACGTGTTTAGCATACAGATTGAACAAGTATGGTGAAAGGATGCAACCTTGATGCACTCTCTTCCTGATTTTAAACCATGCAGTGTCCCTTGTTCTGTTTGAGTGACAGCCTCCTGGTCTCTGTACAGGTTCCTCATGAGTACAATCAAGTGTTCTGGAATTCCCATTCTTCTCAATGTTACCCACAATTTGTTATGATCCACACAATCATATGCTTTTGCATAGTCAATAAAACGCAAGTAAACATCTTTCTGGTATTCTTTGCTTTGAGCCAAGATCCATCTGACATCAGCAATGATATCCTTCATCCCATGTCCTCTCCTGAAACTAGCTTGCATTTCTGGAAGTTCTCTGTCAATATACTGCTGCAACAGTTATCTATTATCTTCAGCAGGATTTTACTTGCATGCAATGTCAATGATTTGTTTGATAATTTTCACATTGTTTGAGAATCACCTTTCTTTGGAATGGATACATATATGGATCTCTTCCAGTCACCTGGCCAGGTAGCTGTGTTCCAAATCTCTTGGCACAGCCTATTGAATGCCTTAAGCAGGGCATGTGTTTGTTCAAACATTTCAATGGGTATTCGGTCAACTCCTGGATCCTTGTTTTTTGCCAATTCGTTCAGTGCAGCTTCAACTTCTTCCTTCAATACCATTGATTCTTGATCATATGCCACCTCCTGAAGTGGATGATCACCCAGGTCTTTTTGGCACAGTGACTCTGTGTATTCCTTCCATCTTCTTTTGATTCTTCATGCATCATTCAATATTTTGCCCATAGAACCTTTCAATATTACAACTCAAGGCTTTTTTTTTTTTTTTCTTCAGTTCCTGCAGCTTGGGAAATGCCAAGACTGTTCTTCCCTTTTGGTTTTCTAATTCCAGGTCTTTCCACACTTAATTATAAAATTGGCTTTTTCTGTTCGAGCTGCTCTTTGAAATCTTTTCAGCTCTTTTAGCTTGTCATTTCTTCCATTTGCTTTAGCTACTCACCACTCAAGGGCAAATTTCAGAGTCTCTTCTAACATCCATTTTGGTCTTTTCTTCCTTTTTCATCTTTTTAATGACCTCTTGCTTTCTTCCTGGATGACATTTTTATGTCATCTCACAATTGGTCATTGGTATTCAATGAATCAAATCTATTCTTCAGATGGTCTCTAAATTCAGGAGAGATATATTTCAGGTCATATTTTGGCTCTCGTGGACTTGTTTTAATTACCTTCAACTTCAAGTTGAACTTGCATATTAGCAGCTGATGGTCTGTTCCACAATCAGCTTCTGGCCTTATTTTGGCTAAAGATATTGAGTTTTTCCATCACCTCTTACCACAAACATAGTCAATATGATTCCTGTGTACTCCATCTGGCAAAGTCCATGTGCATAGCTGCCGTTTGTGTTGTTGAAAAAAAGTATTTGTAATAAGTAAGTCATTGGTCTTGCAAAATTCTATCGTGTGGTCTCCAGCGTTATTTCTGTCATCAAGGCCAAATTTTCCAACTACCTGTGATTCTACTTTGTTTTCAGCTTTTGTCTTCCAGTCACCAGTGATAATTAACACATCTTAACTGCACATTCAGTCAATTTCAGACTGCAGAAGTTGATAAAAACCTCCAATTTCTTTACCTTTGGTTTTGGTGGTTGGTGCATAAATTTGAATAATAGTGGTATTAACTGGTCTTCCTTGGAGGCATATAGATATTATCCAATCACTGACAGCATTGTTCTTCAGGACAGATCTTGAAACATCCTTTGCGATGATAAATGCCACACCATTCCTCTTCAAATTGTCATTCCCAGAATAGTAGATATTATGTTTGTCTGATTCAAAATGACCAAAACCAATCCATTTCAGCTCACTAATGTCTAGGATATCAATCTTTACGCATTCCATTTCATTTTGACAATTTCCAGTTTTCCTAGATTCATATTTCATGCATTCCATGTTCTGATTATCAATGGATGTTTGTAGCTATTTCTCCTCAGTTTGAGCCATGCCATGTCAGCAGGTGGAGGTCTCAAAAGCTTTTTTTTTTTTTTTTTAATCCATATTAGTAAAGTTGGTTTTACTCTGATGATGGAGCTGTTTCCTAGTCATATTTTGAGAGCCTTCCAACCTAAGGGTCTTGTCTTCCTGTACTGCATTGGACAATGTTTCTGGGCTATTCATAAAATTGCTCAGTAATATATCAGACAGTGTTTCTCTGCTATTCATAGATTGTCCCTGGCCAATTCCTTGAGAAGTGGAAAGCCTCTTCCTTCTTCCTAGTCTGTCTCAGCCTGTAAGCTGCGTTGAAACCTGTGGACCATGTACAACTCTGCTGGTGTTTGAAACACCAGCTCCACAGCTTCAAGCCTCACAGCAAAGCACAAACCACCATAGTACAACAAACTGATAGACAACTTTGTCTCCCTTAGCTGTTCAAAACCTCTCCACTTCCTGCCTCTCACCAAGTTTACCTTGATGGAAAACTTATACAAGTGTGTTTTCTTTCTTTATCTCAGTTGTCTGGAAGTACTTATAGAACAAGCCTTCCAAAACTAATGAAGATTAAAAGCTAATAATAGATAGAATAGAATAAATCCTTGAAAAATATCTTATTATAAACCACTTCATACATTGATTTGTCTTTATATATTGATTCATATTTAATGAGAAGCCTCTATGTTTCAGGCATTGCAGTAGCTTCTGAGAGTACAGCAATGAAAAAGAGAGGTACAATCCCTGCTCCAAAGAGCTTATATCTCAACCCAAATACCCATTGCTTTGTTTGCTTGTATTATTTTTTCATGTCACTTTTAGCATGTTGTTTACTTAACATCATTTGAGCTCTTTCTAATTGATTAACTAGATTCCCAATTGTGGCTTTAACCTTCCTCCTCATTACCTTTCTTCCCCTAAATATTCTTTAAAGTATTTTATTTATTTATTCTTTTCAACAAAACTTATCAGAATATATGCTAGAAACAAGTCTTTAGGCCCCATCACCTTCAAAATATATTTATGTATGACCTTTTCATTCTGTTTAGCATTAATGCATTTAAGAAATATTCCTGAGTACTTAGAAGACACTGTGGAAGAACTGGGAATCATTAGTGAGTAAGACAGCCTAGCCTTTGCCTTTATGAAGACTCTACTCTATCAGGGAGATGGACAATCAAATTAGTAATACTAATTTCATTATAATTAAAGATGCTACTTAAAAACACTGGTAGCATAGTGCCTAAGGCACTTGACTGCTAACCAGAAGGCTAGCCGTTCAAACCCACCAGCCACTCCTCGGAAGGAAGATGGGGCAACATACTTCTGTAGTAATACTGCCTCGGAAATGCAAGGAGGGGTCGCTATGAGTCGGGTCCGACTTGAGAGCACATAATCACAACAACAACAATAACTTAAAAACAATATGTGGGAAACATTTAGTTAAAAGTTTCAGGGTTCCTGGGGAAACAATATTCATTTTGAGACTTGATGCAATGGTAGATGTTAGTTAGACTTACTGACTGGTACTAATCACCTGTACATTCCCCTGTAGTAAGGACCAAGAGCTTGCAGCATTGAGCTATCTCAATCCCCTAAGCTACAGCGGGACTTTCTTTCTTTGTTGAAATGAACCTGCTTTATCTCTATTTTGTTCTGTTTCCTACAATAGTTGCTGTGGAGTTGATTCCGACTCATGGTGGCACCATATGGGTCAAAGTAGAGCTGTCTCCATAGGGTTTTCAATGACTGGTTCTTCAGAGACAGATCATCATGTCTTTCTTCTGAGGTGCTTTTGAGTTGGCATAGATCTACAAACTTCTATGGAGTAGCTGAGTTGATTAATCATTTGCACCTCCAAGGAACTCCAACCAATCCCAATTCTTCAATTTCCCACTTATTTCTGGCAGCTAACACCCGATGCTCTTCTATTTTCCTATTTAACCTTGTACATATTTTATAAATAAGCATATAGCCAGCACTAATAGATACTAATGTACTAGTGTTGTTTCAACTTGGAATAATAACAATAGCCAAATAATAAAATGGAGATTCTTTGGCAACAACTTTTCCAACTATTATAATCTTAGAGTATTTGATGTTTTCCTTTCCTGTAATTTAAATGCAGAGTTATTTATTACTCCACCTCTTAATCATAATCTTAACTTTAAAATAAACTTTTACCCTGATTTTTGAGATATTGAAAAAGATATTCCAAAGATCACAACCATTGAGCATTTTTTTGGATAAAAGAAAAATTATCTTAAGTAATGAAAGCAATAATCACTAAGAGTGTGATATGTCTGTGTTTCAGTGTAACAATCTCATTGGGAATGCCTCAGCTACATCACAACCTTTGGAATTGTGTGCAGAATGGTGTAGAGACTAGAGTAAAAATTTCCAATCTTTTTTTTTTTTTTTTTCCACACATTGAAATCATGTACAAAGAAATATTTGAACATTTCAATGAAAAATATAATAGAAGGTAGTCATTAGGCAAAATTATTCCTATTTACTCTATATCACCTACTAGCTATTTTATTTCCTTAATCTAAATGAAAGAAGCCCTGTTGGCTCCGTGGTTAAGCACTCAGCTGCTAAACATGTCTGCATTTCAAACCCATTAGCTGCTCCCTGGGAGAAAGATGGCAGTCTGATTTAGTAAAGATCCATAGCCTTGGAAACCCGATATGCCTATTCCACTCTGTCCTATATGATCACAATGAGCCAGAATTGAGTCAATGGCACACAGCAACAATAGCATACAGCGTATTATCACAAGAGTTGGAATTAGTCATATTTCCTGTGTGTTCCTAAAGGGCATAATCTTTTTCTTATTTACTTTCATGCTCTTCTTACTACATCTGAAACACAGTAAGTTCTCATTTATTTATTTATTTATTTATTTATTTTAGTGAATGAATACTTAATTTTCCAAAATTAAATTTGTTGTTGAATAGACATATTGTCTGTATTAGGCATGATTCACTTCAGTTTCCCCAAAAAAGGAACAATTATAAAACAAACCCTTGACAATACCTTTTATAACTCAGAATTATATTAATTCATATACTCAGAAGTGGGTATTTATCATCTATTTTCCTTTCATAGCAAAAGTGCATAGAAATGAAAGATGATGATGGTAACCTTCTAAAGTAAAATAATACCAAACACTTGGTTTCAAAATGAAATATGTATAGGGGAAATTGAATAGCTGGAAAAAAAAAAAACAAACCTGGTATTTCATTGATTTTGCTATCAAAATAAGTGCCTTTTTTTGAGGGAAACCACTTTTCTTTAATGTGGTCTTGTCAGATTTTTCTATAAGTGTTATGCATGTTTTACCAGTTTAAGGTGGCAAAGAAGTGGGGAAGGAAAGGTCAAATGTATAAAATCTGGTAAAATTTGATTTGCAAGTATTTTTTTCTTAATTTGCCAACTGTTCACATTTTTCCAAGAAGTTTTCTTCATAAAGGAAAATACAATTTTTCACAGCTGTCACTGGAAATTTTGATTTATTAATGCCACTGAATAATAAGCAACTAAATTCCACTGAGAACTCTGCTACAATTAGAATTTTAGTGAAAATGGCCTGTGCCTTCACCTGGATCTCCTCTGCTTGCTCACATGTCCATTTCTAGACAGTCACTGTTGGTTGCGGTTTACTTTCATCCATGGTTTTCATTTATTTTTTCTTCTCTTTTTGCTCTTCCAGGTTAAGAAGGTAATGGACAATAATAGAGACCCAGAAGAATCCATACATTGAACACTCCCCCACGCCTTCCCCATACACACCCATTCACATAACCCCAACAAAGCCTGTCAGTCTCATGCCAGCTCCATGATGTTGAGTGTAACACAATCCCTCTCCATGTCCATTATTTGCAATGAGCTTGAAAGTACTTTTATGTTTTCCTTTTGTCATTTAGGATATTTACCTGAAAAAGTCATCTTTTTTTTTTGTAATTAACATTAAATTTTGTTGTTGTTAGGTGCCCTTGAATCATCTCTGACTCATAGCAACCCTATGTACAACAGAATGAAACACCACTTGGTCCTGAGCCAGCTCCATGATTCTTGCTATACTTGAGCCCATCCCCACTGCCAACATGTCAATCCATCTCAGTGAGGGCCTTCCCCTATTTCAGCAACCCTCCACCTTACCAAGCATGATGTCCTTCTCCAGGTCATGTCTGACAACATGACCAAAGTAGGTGAGACAAATTCTGGCCATTATTGCCTTCAAGGAGCATTCCAGTGGCACTTCCTCCAGGACAGACACGTTAGTTCTTTTCACAGTTCACGGTATTTTCAGCATTCTTTGTCAACACCACAGCTCAGAAGCATCAATTCTTCTTCTATCTTCCTTATTCATTGTCCAGCTCTCACATGCATATGAGGCAATTGAAAATACCATAGCTTGTCTCAGGCACACCTTAGTCCTCAAGGAGACATCTTTGCTCTTCAGCACTTGAAATAGGTCCTTTGTAGCCAATTTGCTCAGTGCTATACATCATCTGATGTCCTGACTGCTGCTTCCATTGGCCTAGATTATAGAAACAAGCAATGTGAAGTCTTGGACAATTTCAATCTTTTCTCCATTTATCATAAGGCTGCTTATAGGTCCAGTTGTGAGGATTTTTGTTTTCTTTATATTGAGATGTAATCCATACTGCAGGCTGTATTCTTCAATCTTCATCAGTAAGTGCTTCAAGTCATCCTCACTTTCAGCAAGCAAAGTTGTGTCCTCAATGTATCACAGGTTGTTAATGATTCTTCCTCCAATCTTGATGTCATGTTCTTCTTCATACAGTCCAGCTTCTTGGATTATTTGTTCAGCATTCAGATTGAATAAGGGTGATGAAAGGATACAACCCTGACACACCTCCTTGATTTTAAACCATGCAATGTCCCCTTGTTCTGTTCAAATGACAGTGTCCTAGTCTATATACAGATTCCTCATGAGTGTAGTTAAGTGTTCTGGAATTCCCGTTCTTCTCAATGTCATCCACAATTTTCTATGATCCACAAAATCAAATGCTTTTGCATTGTCAACAAAACACAAGTAAACATCTTTCTGGTATTCTTTGCTTTGAGCAAGATCCATCTAACATCAGAAATGATATCCCTCATTCCATGTCTTCTTTTGAATCCAGCTTGCATTTCTGGAAGTTCTCTGTCGATATACTGCTGCAACTATTTTTGAATTATCTTCAGTAAGATTTTACTTGCATGAGATATTAATGATATTGTCTGATAGTTTCCACATTCTGTGGGATCACCTTTCTTTGCAATGGGTGCAGATATGGATCTCTTCTGGTCAGTTGGCCATGCAGCTGTCTTCCAAATCTCTTGACGTAGCTGAGTGAGTGTCACCAGTGGGACATCCATTTGTTGAAGCATCTCATTGGGTATTCCATCAATTCCTGGAGCCTTGCTCTTTGACAGTTCTTTCAGTGCAGCTTAGACTTCTTATGCCATCTCCTGAAATGGATGAAGATCAACCAGTTCTTTTTGGTACAGCAACTCTGTATTCCTTCCATCTTCTTTTGATGCTTCCTGCATCATTCAATACTTTGACCATAAAATCTTTCAGTATTGGAAAACGAGGCTTATTTTTTTCCTCAGTTCTTTCAGCTTGAGAAATGTCAAGTGTGTTCTTCCTTTTTGGTTTTCTAACTCCAGGTCTTTGCACATTTCATTATACTAATTGGCTTTGTCTGCTCAAGCTGCCCTTTGAAATCTTCTGTTCAGCTATTTTATCTTGTCATTTCTTCCATTTGCTTTAGCTTCTCTTCACTCAAGGGCAAGTTTCAGAGTGTCTTCTGACATCCATTTTGGTCTTTTCTTTCTATCTCATCTTTTTAATGACCTCTTGCTTTCTTCATGGATGATATTCTTGATGGCGTCCCACAATTCTTCTGGTTTCTGTCATTGGTGTTCCATGCATCAAATCTATTCTTTAGATGGTCTCTAAATTCAGGAGGGATATATTCAAGATCATATTTTGGCTCTCTTGGACTTGTTTTAATTGTCTTTAACATCAAGTTGAACTTGCGTATGAGCAGTTGATTGTTCCACAATCACCTCCTGGCCTGCTTTGGGCTGAAGATATTGATCTTTTCCAACTCCTCTTGCCACAGATGTAGTCAATCTGATTCCTTTGTACTTCATCTGGCAAAGTCTACGTGCATAGCCACCATTTGTGTTGTTGTTTAATTCCCATCAAATAGATTGGGTTTTGATGAAATTAAGACTGTCTTAAAGGTATCATGCATGACTGATTAAAAAAGTAACAACAGACCACCACATTTTATTTTACACAAAATGTTTTATCAACTACTAAACTATAAGATGGGAGCTCTTGTGGTGTAGTGCCTAAATAATTTGACTGATAACCAGAAGGTTGGTGGTTCAAGTCCACCAGCCACTCCTGAGAAGGAAGATTGAGCAATCTGCTTCCATAGAGATATCAACTTGGAAACCCAAGGAGGGGTCACTATGAATCAAATCAATTCCAAGGCAGTGAGTTTGCTTTTTAAACTGTAAGATATTTTAATAGGACACTATCAAAATAAAACTTTTATTTTTAATATATCAGTAAGATGTTTTTAAGATTATGAATGAATGAATAATAAATAGGAGCAAATATTTTCCAGCAATGCAGTACAACATCCTAAGGTCTAGTTTATTCCATTGCAGAAATAATGTGATAGAATAAAGGATATATACAATGTGACAAATATAATAAGTTTAATAAACAATTAGTAATGATAAATACACAATACTTATTAAATATCAAGCATACAAACAGAGTTCTGGGTCAAAATGACCAATCGTAGTTCAGGGCTCAGATATGACTTGAACACCCATGCACATACATGTACTTCCATGCTTACAGGCACACGGAGAGAAATACATAACTCACCGTGTAATGAATCCTACTGGGTTAAAAAATAATAATAATAATTTAAAAAAAAAACCTATGCAAATTTATTTAATAAGTTGCATCTTTGTGTGTAAAAGTTATAAAATAGGAAATTATTTGTATTAAAAAGAACAAATGAAGAAAGCATAGGTTCAAGTCTTTCAACTCTTTAAACTGCCTAAGAGAAAGGTTAACAAACTAATTTTGTAAATATCCAGATAATACATGTTTTTGATCTTTTGAAGGAATTTCACACAGAAAAATCTTGGTTAACCAAGAAGTAAAGTGCTTATGAACATCCCTCCCTAAGTTATGTGAAACTCTCAAAGGTCGGTAGACCCTGGGAGGGTTCAAGAATTTCCTTGGGGTATCAGGCCTATCGCTTAGTCTGATTTATGGATAGCTCCCTTTGTACTTGCCAATTTGATATGTTTCTTTTGCCAAGCTCAACCCACATAAGTTTATCAAATAGACTTGTATTCATACCAAGTGTGTGTAAATTACAAATCCTTTCCCACTGAATTTTGTAAATCACAAAATGCCCTGGATAAGGGAAAAGAAAAAGTTAGCTACTCAGACTGCCATGCATAACAAAATGCATTTCCCCATGAGCCGGGGTACAATGTTACACCAAGATGGATTTCAGAGGTTTGCGGTGTGTGTACAGTGGGTCCTGAGACAAAGAGTGTGTGTAAGTGTGTGTGTGTGTGTGTGTAATACATACAGCAGGATTAGTGAAGCACAGAACCCAAAATAGCAGATTTTTCAAAACTGTTAATTCAGTACATCAAATGATCTCAGTTAGGGATAAATTTGCAACCCAGGGGAAAGTGTCAACATGTAGAGGCATTTTGAGTTGCATTAATTGAGGAAAATGCTACTGGCATTTAGTGGGTAGAGGTTTCCAGATGATGTCCAACATCCCACAAAGCACAAGACAGCCCCTACAATGAAGAATTGTTTAATCCAAAATGTCAGTAGTACCAAGACTGAAAAAACCCCAGAATTAGTGAATTAGGAACATCCTCAGAGGACACTGGCATTTTGTATTCTTCAAATATTTATTGAACATTAAGGATATGATGGACATACAAACGTTGAAGCATAGTACCTATAGCCAAGGACCTGATTGACTGGGTGGAGACAGACCCCTCAATAACTCAGTGTGATTTATTGTTACTCAGGCTACGATCAAGTTGAATAAAGTCATCACCGGAAAAATAAAGGAGAAAATAGTCAATAATGCTTGGCCCAAACAAGAGTTTAACAGTGATTTTTCCCACCCATTCTTTAGGTCAATATATTACAGCAAAACCTCATTAAGACAATGTTGTTTTATTCAAAATAGCATGATTCAAAGAAAATTGTACTCTTTAGCCAAATAAATGCAACACTGCTAGCTAATAAATAGATTTGATAACCCACAGCACCTCCTCTCCTCTCACTAACTCCATGCAAGATTTCTCTTTTGCCCCTCCTACCATTCCATGCCTTTGTCCTTAGAGTTCACAATGAGGTTTTATTCCTAATGCAGAAGAAAATAAGCTAATTTTGGTTTTAAATTGGAAAGTGCTTTTTGTAAATTCAAGCTATAATATTTTCTGTTATTCATTTTTCTCCCTTATCTTTAAGGAAATAGTCTCCCTCACTAGCTCTCACAATGTCATTAACATCTGTTTACATTGACAATAAATAAAAGGCATCTGTGGGAATGAAGATACACTGATATGTTTTCAAACTTTATGACTTTTCTCCTAGTATTTGATCTTCATAATGTTCACTTTCTGCTATGATCCAATTAATCTTAAACATGATACCAGCATGTAGACTGTTTGGTTTTAATTTACTAGGTTATAACTAGTGGTATTTCTCCTTGGGTATCGCTCTGCACACATAAATTATTTGGTAGCAATTATCTCTTAAAATGCATCCAAATGCTTTTCACTTGCTTCTTGAATTCCAAGTAAGCCTTCACTTAAGTTATTCCTAAGAACTTTTTCTAATGTTCTTTTTGTTCTTTCCTCTAACTGAGAGATATATGGAGGCTTTTTTTTTTTTTTTTTTTTAGCTTGCAATACATGTAACTTGAGGAGTGCTGGGAGCTACCCTGACCAGAAATAACTCCATCTGTGTACAAATCCATAATACACACATTCCTTTGCAAATTAAAAAAAAAAAAAAAAAATTAAAAAGCATTTAGACTCTAAAAGTCCTTGAACTCAAATGTATCATTAAACTGAAAAACTGAGTTTGAATTAATCAAATTTGGAGGGGGAATTGGAAGCCAGGCTAGATACTCTAAATCTTTGATGCTTGGGCAACAGACTACTTATACAAACAGATGCATCTATAAAAGAATAATGTGACTGCAGTCGTAGGAACTAATGGGAGTTTTGTCCTAGGAGAAGTCTGTTTTTGAATGAGTCCCTTACAAAAAGCATTCCTGTAATCCTCTCATTTCTTTTATAAAATGGATTATATTGCTGCCTTGAAGTGTGGTTATGAAGATGATGGTAATGACAATATTAGGTGATATTTTATATTACATTTTTCCCCCTGAGCCTTTACCTATATTATCTCATTTAGTCCTCATAAGCTATTACTATGTGTAAGAAATGAAGTTATAGAGAAGTTAAATAACTTGCTAATTAACTAATTTCCACAGCTAATAAATGGTTGCAGTAGGAGGAAATCCACACACTGTGGACCTGATTCATGTTTGCCACTGCTAAAAATATAATAGGCACTGAATAAATATAGGTATAAAATTATTGGGGAAAAATAAATACATATTTAAGTCATGTGTTCAAAATTGTTCTTAGTAGATTATTCAATATAAACTAATACTCTGAAATACTGAAACGAACCCAATCTTTTCACCTTGAATATGAGGGCCCAATAAACAAGAAAATTATAGTCTAGCACCCCTGAAGCCACCATTAACCCTAGAGTTTAGACGGTTCACCCTGGGTTAAAATGGGGAACTTAAGTGAATATTGTTCTTCTTTCTGTTTATGCACAGGGCCTCAAACTTAATTCCTAAACTAAATTTTTTTCCTTAATTATCTAAATCAATTGTTTGAATGGTGCCATATATACACAATAACAGCTCATTTTATACTTAATTTTAATTAGCTAAACATAAAGTAGCTTCAATGGCAATCAAACAGATGGTAAATTGATAAAATTGAACCTACATTGCCCCAAGTGTTGAAGACTATCACACAAAGGAAGTCTATTTTTTCACCCCTCTATTCCTAGAAAGGAAAAAAAAAAAAAAAACTCAGCAAAATGTCTAGCCAATCCTTCTGATCTGCTTATTCTAAATGCACTTGGTGTGTGTGTGCGCATGCGCGTGTGTGTGAATAGGGTGCTTGAAAAATAGCAAATTAAAAATAAAAGACATTGGATGATGCAAATAAAGTCTACTACATAATAATAAAATAAATTTAAATTTTAACTAGATGAACAAATGAACTTGGTAACTCTACCAAGAACTAGATTCTGACCCTCATATTTGAAGTCTCAAAAATTTCATATTTTAGCATGAAGGCTGGCGATTCAAACCCACCAGCCACTCCTCAGAAGGAAGGTTGGGCAAGCTACTTCCGTTGTGATACCACCTTGGAAATGCAAGGAGGGGTCACGATGAGTCGGATCCGACTCAATGGCAGTGAGTTTTGTTTCAGTTTTCACTAGCAAAGTCAAATTAAACAATGTTGTGTGGGAGTGGCAATATTAATTTCTGATCAAATTCACTTTAAGACAAAAACCACCACATGAGACGAGGAAGCACATTATATAATGATTAAAGGATAAATTGAACATGAAGATATAACCATCATAAATATCTATGGACCCAATAAAGGAGCCCCAAAATACATAAATCAGACATTAAAAGAGTTGAAAAGGCAAATAAATGACTCCACAGTCATAGTAGAAGGCTTTAATGCACTTTCAATGAAAGACAGAGCAACTGGAAAGAAACTCAACAAAGATGCAGAAGAGAAACAATACAATCCACCAATTTGACCTTATAGACATCTACAGAACACTTCACCCAATAACAGCACAATATACATTCTTTTCCAGTGCACATGGAACATTTTCCATGATTGACTGTATGTTAGGCCATAAAAGAAGCCTTAATTAATTTAAGAACATTGAAATACTGCAAAGCATCATCTCAGCTCACAATGCTATCAAATTAGAAATCAACAATAGGGAGATCAACAGAAAAAGAGTAAACACATGGAAACTGAACAACATTCTCCTTAAGAAATACTGAGTAAAATAAGGAAAAGAAAAAAAAAAAAAATGAAATTCAAAAATGCCTTGAATCAAATGAGAAAGAAAACACAACATATCAAAATCTTTGGGACACAACAAAAGAAGTGATAAGAGGCCAGAGAGGGAAATCAAAGACATCCAAATTGGTAAGGAAAAGGTCAAACAATCCCTATTTGCTGATGATATGATCCTATACCTAGAAAACCCAAGTGACTCAGTCAAAAATCTACTGGAACTAATTGAGAGATTTGGCATCATGACAAGATACAAGATCAACATAGCAATAAATGCCCACATCAAAAAAGAAGGAAGAGCCAAAATCAACACTTTAAACCAACATCTCTAAAAATAAGAAAAAGAACAGCAAGAAAAGTCTATAGTCACCAGAAGAAAGGAAAAAATAAAGATTCAAGCAGAAATCAACAAAACAGAAAGTAGGCAACAGAAAAAATCAACAAGACTAGAAGTTGTTTTCTTGAAAAAAATTAATGAAATTGAAAAAACACTGACAAATTTAACAAAGTAAAAGAGGGAGAGAATACAAATAATATGAATAGCAAATGAAATGGGTGACATCACAACAGAACCAACTGAAATAAAAAGGACAATATCAGGATACTATGAAGAACTGTACTCCAACAAATTTGAAAATCTAGAAGAAATTGACAGATTTCTAGAAACATACCACTTACTTAAACTAACACAGACTGATGTTGAAAAGTTGAATAGATCCATAACAAAAGAAGAAATTGAA
>NW_006922139.1:145809-152297 GCF_000298275.1 Orycteropus afer afer
TAGCCAGGGCCATAAGGCAAGAAAGGGAAATCAAAGGCATCCAAATTGGTAAGGAAGAAGTCAAACTATCCCTATTTGCTGATGATATGATCTTATACCTAGAAAACCCAAGAGACTCAGTCAAAAATCTACTACAACTAATTGAGAGATTTAACATCATGGCAGGATATAAGATCAATGTCCAAAAATCAGTTGGATTCCTCTACACCAGCAAAGAGATTGCTGAAAATGAAATAAGGAAATCAATAGCTACAAAAAAATAAAAAAATAAAATACTGGGAAATAAATTTTATCAGGGACAAGAAAGACCTGTACAAAAAAATCTATAAAAAACTACTTCAAGAAACCATAAGAGATCTACATAAATGAAAGAACATCCCATGCCTGTGGATAGGAAGATTGAATACTGTGAAAATGTCATTTCTACCCAGATCAATCTATACTTTCAATGCAACCCCAATCCAGATCCCATCAACATTCTTTAGGGATATGGAAAAACCAATCACTAACTTTACATGGAAAGGAAAGAGACCTCGGATAAGCAAAGCACTATTGAAGAAGAAGAACAAAGTAGGAGGTCTCACACTGCTGGATCTCAAAACCTACAATACAGCTACAGTAGTCAAAACTGCCTGGTATTAGTTTAATGACAGATACATAGACCAATGGAAGAGAATTGAGAACCCAGAAATAGATCCATTGACCTGAGGTCAGCTGGTCTTTGAAAAAGGGCTGAAATCCATTAAATGGGGAGAGAATGGTTGTTTAATAAATGGTGCTGGCAAAACTGGAGATCCATTTGCAGAAAAATGAAACAAGATTTGTACCTCACACCATACACAAAATGAACACAGATGGATCAAAGACTTAAATGTCAATCCTAAAACTATAGAGTTCCTCAAGGAAAAACTAGGGGCAAATTTAGGGGCCCTAATATATGGCACTATGCTACTATTTGGTATGTCTATGAAGCAGGGAGGAGCTCTGGTAGCGTGGTACCTAAGAAACTTGACTGCTAACCAGGAGGCTTGCAGTTCAAACCCACCAGCCACTCCTCAAGAGGAAGATGGGGCAATCTACTTCTGTAGTGGTACTGCCTCAGAAACACAAGGAGGGGTTGCTATGAGTTGGGTCCGATTCGACAGCACATAACAACAACAAACACATGAAGCGGGGAGAGTACCAAGACCATGTATAGGGTGTAGGGTTGGCAGACAATGGTTCTATTAGTTTATGTGTATGATTTTAATTCCCAGGTGTATAGTAGAGCTGACAAGGGGCAAGGTTGTAGTCACTGCTTGGTCACAACCAGCTACTCAGAGGGACCGAGTAGTTGAACCTGTGGGCTCGGGACCATAGTCACAATGGACATCAGTTTCAATTGGCATAACATACTACACAAAACATTGTTCCACTTCCTACTTTGGTGAGTAGCGAGTGGGATCTGAAAAGCTTGCAAGCTGCCATCTAGATACAACATGTGTCTCTCCTTGTCCAGAGCAAAGAAGAATGAAGAAAAATAAAAATTCATGGAAACAATTAGTCCTAGTGACTGGTACGCCATCTGATCTGCAGCTTATAAGACTATGAGACGAGAAGAACTACATAGTGCCCAACCGCTTGGAAGGAGATATATGGAGGAGATTATGGATAGAGAGGGAGAAAAATGTGAAACAAAACTCAAAATAATTTGGAGAAAAATAAAAAAAGAGGGGGAACTAGTTTGCTGGTCTGATAGAGCTTGGTGGAACCGCTGAGACTATAGCCCCTAGCTGCCCTTTAGGTCTGGATTTGAACCCATGCCTGTGGCTTCCAGCCAAACAATAGACAGGCATATGAGTTGAACATTTACCTGAGGTAGATACACTCCTTGGAGAGAACAATCACAGGAGAAGGAAGGGCTGCTTATGCACAGGGAGACAGCTCAGGGGGCAGGAGTGCATGGAAGGATGGACACAGGGAAGAGGTAGCTATCGGGAGGAAATAGGAGGGGAGCTGTTGCATTGTGGTAAATTGTGGTCAATGTCATGAGACAAAGTGTAGGTGAACTGCTGTATGGAAAGTGAATTTGCTCTGTAAATTTTCATCCAAATCATAATTTAAAAAAAAAAGAAGAAGAAGAAGAAGAAGAAGTGTGTAGAATCTGCAAAACACCACATAACATGGATGAACTTGGAGGATATTATGCTGAGTGAAATAAGTCAATCACAGAAGGACAAGTATTATATTAGTCTTTTATTTTAAAACTCAAGGAAAAGTCTATCTATGCAAGGAAATTTTCTTTGTTGGTTACCAGGGTTGGGAGGGGAGGGAAGGGAACACTGTTAGATAGGTAGAGATAAATATTTATTTAGGTGAAGTGAAGGGCAATGTACCAAATATGAGTGATCAACATGGTGGCACCGAGGAAGAGGAAGACATAGAGAGGTATATGGGAGGTGCAGACAACAAAGATGAACCCTTTTGCACATACAGTACTGCATTGTCAGTGAAGGCAAACACGGGTATATGAGTGGAGAGATGGGTGGATAGGCTGAACTATTAGGTATTTCTATGCAACAAGGAGTGTACCTAAGACCATGTATAGGGTTGGCAGACAACCAACAATCTACAAGCGTATTTGTAAGTTCTGTAAGAATTTCCAGGGGTATAGTAGAGCTGTCAAGGGACAAGGCTGTAGTCACTTCTTGGCCATAGCCAGCTACTCAGAGGGACTGAGTAGTTGAACCTGTGGGCTTGGGACCATAGTTGCCGGGGACATCACGCTCAACTGGCACAACATTCTGCACAAAACATTGTTCCACCTCCTACTTTTTCAAGTAGTGAATGGGATCTTAAAAGTTGGCAAGCAGCCATCTAGATGGGACTATGGGTTTCTCCTTGTCCAGAGCAAAGAAGAATGAAGAAAACCAAAGATTCATGGAAACAATTAGTCCTCGTGACTACTACACCATGCAATCCTCAGCGTATATGACTATGAGACCAGAAGAACTAGATGGTGCCCCGCTACCACTGTCAATCACTGGGAGGGGAATCTATGTAGGAGATCCTGGATAAAGATGGTGAACATTGTGGAACAAAACTCCAAATCATTTGGGGAAAAAAAAGGGGGACCATGTTTGCTGGTCTGATAGAGCCTGGTCGAACCTCTGAGACTATGGCCCCTAGCTGCCCTTCAGGTCTGGAACTGAGCTCACTCCTGTGGCTTCCAGCCACACAAGACCGGCATATGAATTGAACATGTACTCGAGGTAGATACGTTTCTTGGAGAGAACAATCATGGGAGAAAGAAGGGCTGCTTATGCACAGGGTGAAAGTTCAGGAGGCAGGAGTCATGGAGGGATGGACACAGGGAAGAGGTAAGTATTGAGAGGAAGTGGGAAGTGAGCTGTTGCATTGGTGTAAATTATAGTCAATGTCATGAGACAACATATGTGTGAACTGCTGTATGAGAAGTGAATTTGCTCTGTAAACTTTCACTCAAATCACAATTAAAAAAAAAAAAAGGAAGAAAGAAAGCAACAGAAACAAAACTGTGAGGGGTGGAGCAAAGCACCCAGGCTCTGCCAGAGCACATACAGGTATGGAAATCCTGCTGGTCAAGAATGAGTGGAGGCAGACATATGGTTGCACCCCCATTCACCAAGAGGGTGTAGGGCACAAGAGTAACAAGGGGATTATAGCACCTCTCCAGTCATCAGTCTCCAGTACAGTTGTCCATGCTGTCCTCAGCAGGTGGAGACACCTCCCAGGTTGCAATCCAACCAAGAATGCTACCAGTACACCCTCAGAACCATTGTTCCAGCCACAAGGAAACATCCAAAATGGTTGCACCGTCAGGACAGCCCCAGCAGTCCACAGATCCACCCGTCCCCTTCCTCACTGCTCTTTCCTGTGGGTGTCAGGCATTAGTGCAGTCCTTGCTCATGTAGCCTTGGTGAGCAGTTTATTCTCAGGTTGCTATAGGAGAATATTCAAAATGGCTGTGCCCCGAGGACAGCTGGAAGTCTGCATCTCTGTTTGTCTCCTTACTCACTGTTTCATTCAGGTACTGCTACTAGTCACTATTTAATCCACTTTATCTTTCCCTTCAAAGCTCAGGGTTCTAGGTCATCTTCTTTATTGGTCTCAATTTGTTTCTTATTGCTTTGTTGCAGCATATCTGTGTACCTTATCTGCCTATTCTGCCATCTTGCCAGAACCATACTGACAAAATACTTTTCATAAAAAATATACAAATTGCTGCTTTAGTTTTATTTATTGGCCATTAAATTGTGGTTTGAGCAGACTAAATATTTTTGGTTCATGGTCATTTCATTAAATCAGTTTCTCAGTCATGCAGGTCTCAAATAACACATCTCATGGCCATCCTCACCAAGCAAGAGGCACGGGCAACAGCAACAAGTTTTTCCCTCCTACCTCCTAGCCCTGAGGGATGGCCTGTCCCCAAATCCCTGTCAAAGGGCACTTTGTTTCAAAATCAAGTAGACAGTGTGGTTTTCAGGGTTGTTGTTGCTGTGAGGTGCCATCGAATCATCTCTGACTCAAAGCAATCCTATGCACAGCAGAATAAAACACTACCTGGTCCTGCGCCCACTCCACTATCCTTGCTATACTCAAGCCCATCACCACAACAACTGTGTCAATCCATATCCTTAAGAGCTAACCTCTCTTTTGGCGACCCTCCACCTTACCAAACATGATATCCTTCTCCAGGGAATCGTCTCTTCTGACAACATGACCAAAGTAGGTGTGATGAAGTCTGGCCATTCTTGTTTCCAAGGAGCATTCTGGCTGCACTTCCTCCAGGACAGATTTGTTAGTTCTTTCAGCAGTCCATGGTACTTTCAGAATTCTCTAACACCACAATTTAAAAGCAACAACTCTTCTTTCTTCCTTAGTCATTGTCCAGCTCTCATATGTATATGTGGTGATCAAAAATACCATGGCTTGTGCCAGGCACACCTTATGCTCAAGGAGACATCTTTGCTCTTTAGCACTTGAAAGAGGTCCTTGCAGCTGATTTGCCCAGTGCTATATGTCATCTGATGTTCTGACTGCTGCTTCCTTTGGCGTAACTTACAGAACCAAGCAATGTGACATCTTTGACAACTCTAGTCTTTTCTCCATGTATTGTGACACTGCTTATAGGTCCAACTGTGAGGATTTCTGTTTTCTTTATATTGATTTGTAACCAATACTGCAGACTGGATTCTTCCATCTTCATCAGTAAGTGCTTCAAATCGTCCTCACTGTCAGCAAACAAACATGTCGTCAGCGTATCCTGGGTTGTTAACGATTTCCTTCCTCCAATCCTGATGTTATGTTCTTCTTCATGTAGTCCACCTTCTTGAATTATCTGCTCAGCATACAGACTGAATAAGTATGGTGCATGGTTACAGCCCTGACACACCCCCTTCTTGATGTTAAACCTTTCAGTGTCACTGACAGCATTGTACTTCTGGACAGACCTTGAAACATCCTTTGTGATGATGAATGCCATGCTTCAAATTGCCATTCCTGGCATGGTAGAGCATATGGTTGTCTTATTCAAAATGGCCAAAACTGGTCCATTTCAGCTCACTAACACCTAGGTTATCAACCTTTATGTGTTTCATTTCATTTTGAGAACTTCCATTGATTCTAGATCCATACTTTCTACATTCTATGTTCTTTTTGATTATTAATGGAGGATTGCACCTGTTTCTACTCAATTTGAGTCATGCCACGTCAGGAAGTGGAGGTTGTGAAAGCTTTACTTTATCCATATCATTAAGGTTAGTTCTACTCTGATGACACAGCTCTTTCCCAGTTGTATTTTGAGTGCCTTCTGACCTAAGGGGCTCATCTTCCTGCATTGATCAGACAATGATTCCGGGCTATTCATAAAGTTGTCCAGTAATGTACCAGACACTGTTTCTCTGCTATTCATAAGGTTTTCCCCTGGGCAATTCTTTGAGAAGTGGATGGCCTCTTTCTTCTTCCTAGTGTGTCTCAGTCTGTAAGCTACATTGAAACTGGTGCACCATGTGCAACCCTGCTGGCTTTTGAAATACCACTGGCACAGCCTCAAGCCTCACAGGATCATGCAAGCCACCACCGTACAAGCTGACAGACAAGTTTGTCTCCCTTAGCTGTTGGAAAACTCTCTGCCCTCCCCTTACCTGGATCCTGCTGCTTTGTCATCCCCAGCTTTCCCCCCACTTCCTGTCTCCTGGGTGGGGCCTGTCTCTCTCCCCTTACCTGAATTTCAAGGTAGTGTTAGTTATTTTCCACCTGGAAATGGTTTGGGAAGAAGAGATGGTTATTGCTGTTTTAGAGATAAGATTTTATCCCCATACTGCATTAAAGATTCTATTCACTGATTGTCAGCCTCACACTTTTCTAGATGAGTCTAAAGGAAACAATGGACATGCAAACTGGAGATAGAGCAAACACAGCCCAGTTCATTTTTATGTAATAATTAAAAAAAAAAAAAAAAAAATGCT
>NW_006922139.1:152397-155601 GCF_000298275.1 Orycteropus afer afer
TAAAGCTAAAAAAAAAAAAAAAAAAAAAACCTGCCATTCAGTAAATTCTGATTCCTAGTGACCCCCATTGGATTTCAAGGCTGTAAATTTTTATGAGAGCAGATTGTCTCATCTTCCTTGCTGGAGTGGCTGATGGGTTTAAACCACCGACCTGACTGGCAGGCAAATGCCTGATGGACAGTGCGACCAACACTCTTTACTGATTAATTAATTAAAAATAGCATCATTATTAAATGAAATATTTGAGTCTCATGCTAAAGTTGAAGGGGCGTTAAGACAACATTTGCAGGAACAGGACCGATTTGTTTCCTTTGTTCCAACGTGTGTTTTGATTTCTTATTGTATAACCTTCTTCAAATCAATGCTGAAATATCACTGTAAGAATAAAGCCAATCACAACTACTATATGTAAAATTACAACCTTGTTTCTGCCCTCCACACACTCCTGGAATCCCTGACCCCTTAACTCATTCTAAGATCTGGTGGCAAAGTGCCTAGGACATTTGACTGCTAACCAAAAGGTTGGTGGTTCACACCCACTAGCCGCTCCACAAAAGGAAAATGGGGCAACTTACTTTTGTAAAAATGTACTACCTTGGAAACCCATCGGGGGTTGTTATGAATTACAGTTGACTTGGTAGCAGTAGGTTTGGTTGGTTTGGTAACTCATTCTAGCCTTCCTTCCTTTTTACTTTTCCTCCTTCCTTCTTTGCCTTCTTCCCTCTTTCCTCCCTTCCCTCTGTCTCTTCTTTTTCTTGAATAGCAGTATCCCCTTCTAACATATTGCATACTTTACTTATCTATTATATATTTGATTGGTCTAGCTCTCCCATATTGAACATTAGTTTCTGTTTTTCTTTATTGTGATTTGGGTGAAAGTTTACAGAGTAAATTCACTTTCCATACAGCAGTTCACATACACTGTCTCATGACATTGATTAAAATTTACCCCAATGAAACAGCTCCCCTCCCACTTCCTCCTGAGAGTTACTTCTTCCCTGTGTCCATCCCTCCATCCATCACTGCCCCCTGAGCTGTCTCCCTGTGCATAAACAGCCTTCTTTCTCCATGATTGTTCTCTCGAAGAAGGGTATCTACCTCAGGTAAATGTTCACCTCATATGCCTGTCTTTTGTTTGGCTGGAAGCCACAAGTGTACGTTTACTTCCAGACCTGAAGGATAGCTAGGAGACATAGCCTTGGTTACACAAGGCTCTATCAGACCAGCAAACCTGGTCCCCCCCATCTTTATTTTTTTTCTAAATGATTTTGAGTTTTGTTCCACATTGTTCTCCCTCTCCCTGCAGGATCTCCTACAGAGATCTCCCTCCTGGTGGTTGACAGCATTTGTTATTTTTTGTCTTATTGAACTTTGCTACTAGTGCTGGGGCAAGATGGTATCTCATTGTTTTTATTTGCATCTCTCTCATAGCTAATGATCATGAGCATTTCTTTATATGTTTGTTGGCTGCTTGAATATCCTCTTTGGTGAAGTCTCTATTCATGTCTTGTGCCCATTTTTTAATTGTATTATTTGTCTTTTTATTATTGAGGTGTTAGGATTTTCTATGAATTCTAGAGATAAATCCCTTGTCAGATATGTCATTGCCAAATATTTTTTCCCAATCTGTAGATTCTCTTTTGACTCTTTTGGATAAATCTTTGGAAGCACATAAAAAATTAATTTTTAGAAGGTCCCATTCATCTAGTTTCTCTTCTGCTGCTTGTGCAGTTTGCTTTATGCTTGATAGTCTCTTTATGCCATATATTAGGGACTCTAAATTTGTCCCTAGTTTTTCCTTGAGGAACTCTATAGTTTTAGGTTTCACATTTAAGTCTGTGATCCATTTGGAGTTAGTTTTTGTGTATAATGTGAAGTACAGATCTTGCTTCATTTTTTTCCAAATGGATCTCCATTTTTGCCAGCACCATTAATTAAACACTCTTCCCCATTTAATGGATTTAGGACCTTTGTCAAAGATCACCTGACCATATTAAATGGCTCTATTTCTGGGTTCTCAATTCTATTCCATTGGTCTGTCTGTCATTGTACCAATACCAGGCAGTTTTGTCTACTGTGGCTGCATAGTAGATTTTGAGTCCAGCAGTGTGAGACCTCTTACTTTGTTCTTCTTCAATAATGCTTTGCTTATCAAATATCTCGTTCCTTTCCATATAAAGTTAGTGAGTGGTTTTTCCATTTGCTTAAAAAATGTTGCTGGGATCTGGATTCGGATTGCATTCAAGGTAGAGATTGATTTGGGTAGAACTGACATTTTCACAATGTTCAATCTTCCTATCCACGAGCACGGTTTGTTCTTCCATTTATGTACATCTCATGGTTTCCTGAAATAGTTTTTTATAGTTTTCTTTATACAGGTCTTTTGTGTCCCTGGTAAGATTTATTCCCAAGTATTTTATTTATTTTATTTTTTTTTTTTTTGGTAGCTATTGTAAATGGTATTGATTTCCTTATTTCTTTTTCAGCAATCTCTTTGCTAGTGTAGTGGAATCCAACTGATTTTTTGGATGTTGATCTTGTATCCTGCCATGATGCTAAATTTCTCAATTAGTTTCAGTAGCTTTTTGAAAGTCCTGAGTCCCTTGGGTTTTCTAGGTAGAAGATCATATCATCAGCAAATAGTGATAGTTTGACCTCTTCCTTACTAATTTGGATGACTTTGTGTTCCCTTTCTTGCCTTATGGCCCTGGCTAGGACTTCCAGTACAATGTTGAATAGAAGTGGTGAGAGAGGGCATCTTTGTCTGGTTCCTGTTCACAAGGACAATGGTTTCAGTCTCTCTCCTTTGAAAATAATGTTGACTGTTGGTTTTGCATAGATGCCCTTTATTATGTTGAGGAATATATCTTCTATTCCTATTTTGCTGAGAGTTTTGAACAAGAATGGGTGTTGGATTTTACCAAATGCCTTTTCTGCATCAATTGATATGATCATGTGGTTCCTTTTCTTTGTTTTGTTTATGTGGTGGATGTCATTGATTGTTTTTCTAATGTTGAACCATTCTTGCATACCTGATATGAACCCCACTTGATCATAATGAATTATTTTCTTGATATGTTTTTGGAGTCTATTGGGCAAGATTTTGTTGAAAATTTTTGCATCTATATTCATGAGGGAGGGAGCTCTGGTAACATAGTGCCTAAGGCACTTGACTGCTAACCAGAAGGCTGGCAGTTCAAACCC
>NW_006922139.1:155981-160981 GCF_000298275.1 Orycteropus afer afer
AACCACCAGCCTTCTGGTTAGCAGTCAAGTGCCTTAGCCACTATGCTACCAGAGCTCCCAAGTCTGTGTTAGGTATGTGATATATTTCTAGAAATCTGTCCATTTCTTCCAGATTATCAAATTTGTTGGAGTACAGTTTTTCATAGTATCCTGATATCATCCTTTTTATTTCAGTTGGTTCTGTTGTGATGTCACCCATATCGTTTCTTATTTGTGTTTTTTGTATTCTCTCCCTCTTTTCCTTTGTTAAATTTTCTAGTGGTTTTTCAATTTTATTATTCTTTTCAGGAAACCATCTTCTAGTCTTATTGATTTTTTCTGTTGTCTTTCTACTTTCTGTTTCATTGATTTCTGCTCGGATCTTTATTTTGTCCTGTCTTCTGGTGACTGTATGCTTTTCTTGTTCTTTTTCTAATTGTTAGAGATTTTGATTTAAAGTTTTGATTTTTGCTCTTTCTTCTTTTTTGATGTGTGCATTGATTGCTATAAATTGGCCTCTGATCTCTGCTTTTGCTGTGTCCCAAAGATTTTATTATTTTATCTTCTCATTCTCATTTGAGTTGAGTAATTTTTAAAATTTCATTCTTTATTTCTTCTCTTACCCAGTCTTTCTTAAGGAGGGTGTTGTTCAGTTTCTGTGTGTTTACTCTTTTTCTATTACTCTTCCTATTTTTGATTTCTAATTTGACAGCATCAGCATTGTGATTGGAGAAGATACTTTTCAGTATTTCAATGTTTTTAAATTTATTAAGGCTTGTTTTATGGCCTAACATATGGTCTATCATAGAAAATGGTCCATTGTGCTGTTGTTGGGTGAAGTACTCTGAAGATGTCTGTAAGGTCAAGTTGGTGGATATGCTGTTTAGCTCTTCTGCATCTTTCTTGAGTTTCTTTCCAGTTATTCTATCTTTCATTGAAAGTGGTGTATTAATTTCTCCTAATATAACTATGGAGTCATCTATTTGCCTTTTCAACTCTTTTAAAGTTGATTTATGTATGCTGGGGTGCTTTCATTTGGGTCTATGGATATTTATTATGGTTATATCTTCTTGCTCAATTGATCCTTTAATTATTACATAATGTCCTTCCATATCTTGTATGATGGTTTTTGCCTTAAAGTCAGTTTGATCTGAAATTAATATTGCCACTCCTGCTCTTTTACAGTTGCTATTGGCTTGATATATCTTTTTCCAAACTGATTTTTTGTCTATTTTCATCTTTATCTCTAAGGTGTGTCTTTTGTAGACAGCATATTGATGGGTTTTGTTTTCTTATCCAATCTGCAACTCTGTCTCTTGAGTGGTGCATTTAATTCATTAATATTCAGTATAATTATGGACAATTATGAATTGGTTTTTATCATTTTGTTACATGTTTTTTCATGGTGTCCCTGGTTTCTTTGCTGAGCTCATTATGTTTATGAATCATGTTATCATTTCTTTTGTTGCTGTTATTTTAGGTTTATCATTTTTCTTTGAGGTTTCCCTATGATTTATAATTTTCTTTCCAAGTTTAGAACAGTCTATTCTATCTTGCAACTCTCTTGACTTCCTCACCATTTACAAGTTCTGGAACTACACAGTTTTTTCCCTCTTTTTGGTTTGTAATTGTCCTCATTTGCCAATTGATGTCTCTGATTCCTTGTTTACATTCTTGTAAGCTTATTTTACTTTGGATATGTTCATAGCTGTGGTTTCTGGGTTAGGCCATCTTGTGTATTAATGGTCAGTTTTTGTTTGCTATTTTCTCCATTCAAAGGGCTTCCTTTAGTATCTCTTGTAACGTTGGTCTGGTTTTAACAAATTCCCTTAGTTTCTGCTTATCTGGAAATCTCCTAATTTCACCATCATATTTGAGGGACAATTTTGCCGGGTAGATAATTCTTGGTTGAAACTTCTTCTCTTTCAGGGTTTTATATATGCCATCCCATTGCTTTCTGGCTTGCATGGTTTCTGCTGAGAAATCAGAGCTTATTCTTACTGCCTATCCTTTGTAAATAACTTTTTTTTTTTTTTTTTTCCCATGCTACTTTCAGGATTCTTTCTTTGTCTTTGGTTTTGATGAGTTTGATGATGATATGTCTTGGTGATTTTATTTTGGGGTCTGTCCTGTTTGGGGTTCTTTGTACTTCCTGCATGGATATATTCTCATCTTTCATCATATCAGGGAAGTTCTCTTTCAACAAACTTGCACAATTATCTCAGTGGTTTTCTTTTTCTCTTCCTGTTCTGGAATTCCAATGACATGTAGGTTATTCCTTTTGATGGTATCCCACATGATCCTTAGGCTTTCTTCATTTTGTTTTGATCTTTTTTCTGTTGATCCCTTTCTAAAGAAGTATTTAGGTATTTTTCTTCCATCTCATTAATTCTGTCTTCCATCACATCAATTCTTCTCCTTTGCCCTTCCAATGGGTTATCTATTTCTGACAATTTAGTATTAATCTTCTGGATTTCTATCTGTAGATTTAGAATCATTTCTAATTTTTCATTTATTTTTTCATTTTGTTCTTTTATTTTCTTCCAAAATCCTTCTAGGGATTTGTCTGTGTGTTTCTTGATCTATCTCTCAATCCACTGAAGATACTTAACTATAATTATTTTGCATTCCCTGCCAGGGAGTTCCAATGCTTCTTCTTCCTCAGGGATGTGTTCTGGGTCTGTATCCTACTCCCTTGTGTCTACCACTTTATCATGTTTCTTTGTGTGGACTATGATGGTCTGTTGTCTCTGAGACATTTTGATGTATTTAGATCTCTATTAACTGTGAAGAGTATCTAAGGGTGAGTCAGGCTCTTCTTGGTGGTTGTTCATCATTGGCCCATTAGTGGAGAAGGAAGTGGTGGCTCTCACTCAGTAAGTGAAGCTTTCCAGTCATCAGGGTCTGGAATGTCCTTGCGATTCCCGGCAAGTGGAGCCTATTCTTAAATTCCTGGAATCTGAGAGAACATTGTCACTTTAAATATCCAAAACAGTCAAACTGCTTGTAAATATTCAAAGTGGCTTTCCCCTCCTGACAGGCAAATGTCCACAACTCATCCCTCCTTCTTCTTCGCTGCTTCCTCTTTTATTCCTCAGCCACCAGAGCAGTCCTCTGTGCAGTCCCTGCCTAGCAGGGTTGATTTTTATGTTAATTCCTAGATCCTAACACCACTCGGCAATATCCAAGCTTCTGTGCCATCAGCATCACTGCCAGATCACAGCTCTGTATGTGTCCCTTTGTGGTGTTTTTGTTCAAATTCTTCTGCTAGTTGGAGTTTAGTCCACTTCTATATCCTTCCCTTCAAAGCTCAGGAATCAGGATTCTCTTCTGTATCTGTTTTAATTGGTTCCTCTTTTTTTGTTGAAGAATGTCTGTGCAGTCTCTCTGCCCATTCCACCACCTTACCTGAACGTTAGTTTCTTAAGAGTAGGGGATTTTCCATGTTTTCGTGTTAGAGGTGTTCAAAAACACCTAAAGTGTGTCAGATACATAATACCCATTGCTAATATATGTTTTTTATTTTGGCAATAATATTGTGTTATATTTTCTGAGAAAATCTTTATAGAACTTTACATAAACTCATTTGTGACCCCTCACAATAATCCTTTGAGGTGAAGGCTAATTTACCAAATAGAAAATTAATATACAGAGACATTAAATAAGTAGCAGATCAGGATTTCTGTTTAGCAAGCTGACTCCAGAATTTGTGTCCTAAAACTTTATGAAATATTAAATTAAATAAAAACCTTAATGAATAAGCATACTTATTTTAATTAATAGAACCATGCAAGGGATAGGTCATGAAAAAATTCCATAAAGTTGAACAAAAATCAAGGGTCATAAAATATGAGCAAAAAAGAGATATAAAAGTTAATTTAGGATCCAATGGCAGACTAATAAGATTTCTAACAATAAAACTCCAAGGGATCAGAAGAGAAGCCATAAGCAAAAATATCATGGAATAAAATTTCTTAGAGTAGAAGACTATATGTTCAGATGGAAAGAGATCTTTAAGTTTCTAACCAAAGAATAAAATTGTTACTATACTTACGCATATCATTGCATAGCACAGAACCACAAGAATACAATTAGAAGATGAGACATGATTCAGAGAAAATAATTGTGTTCAAAGGCTGAGGATTTATGTTAGCATTAGGCTTCTCAGCAATAATACTAATGGATGTGTCTCATTGCTTGAAGCATCAGACATTTGAGGAAAGCATAATTACATTTGGATGTGCATCAAGCAAAATGATAATTCTCAATATGAAGGCTGAATAATGTCATAATGGCTTAGTAAATTTACTTCATATATATATGTATATATGTATATATATGTATATATTCATATATATATGTATATATATATATGTATATGTATATTCATATATATACATTCATATATATATGTGTATATATATATATGTATATGTATATAAAGGAAGCTACTGGTGACACACTCTAGGAAAAGGAAGATTTAACTTAAGGGAAAAAAAAAAAAAAGATTGAAATTGGGAAAAATAGATACAACCTAAGATAGGAATAAAGAGAAGGCCTCAAATATTCCCTTTGGAGAAGAGCTAAAAGATATTCTGCTCATTTGGGAGAATGAAAATAAAGGGTAAAATAGGGAGCAGAAAGAGGCGATTAAAGCAGTGTTCCTTCAGACTTGTTACCCTTGAGGAAAGGGAGGAGATATAAAATAAGGAGATAAAGATGGTGTTCTCAAAAATAAAAGAAAGGCAACTAAGCTCTGTGAAATGGGTATGTAGGGAAAATCCACAGATAAAAGAAAATTTGGTCATCAGTAATAGTTACATAGTATATTTATTGATTCCAAAATTAATTAATACTTACATAAAAGGTTGTCAATGTTATCAGCTTCAAAAATACAAAAGTAAAAATATGGAAGACCCCATATTCAAGGTAGAAATTCAGGGGGTGGGGGAAGCTCAGAGGGAGAATGAAGGCTGCCCATGGGTTAAATTTTCAAAATGGAGGGTTAAGAGATACTGTTC
>NW_006922139.1:163481-164958 GCF_000298275.1 Orycteropus afer afer
AATCCCATGGAAAGTGCAGTCAAGAAATTAAATGACAGATTGCATTGGGCGAATCTGCTGCAAAATGCCACCTGAAAGTATTAAAAAGCAAAAATGTCACCTTGAAGACTAAGGTACACCTGACACAAGCCATGATATCTGCAATTACCTAATATACATGTGAAAACTGGACAATGAATAAGACCTAAAAAGAATCAATAGCTTTCAATTATGATGTGTGCAAAGAATATTGAATATACCATGGACTGCCAGAAGAGTGAAAAATCTGTCTTGGAAGAAGTATAAACAGAATGCTTCTTGGAAATGAAGATGGAAAGATTCTATTTCACCTACTCTGGACATGTTACCAAGAAGGACCAGTTACCGAAGAAGGGCATCATGCTTGGTAAAGCAGAAGATTGGCAAAAAGAGAGGAAGAACCCCCATAAGTTGAATTGACAGAATGGTTGTGACAATGCCCTCAAACAGCAATGATTCTGAGGACATTGAATGACTAGGAAGTGTTTCCTTCTGTTATACATATGATTGTTGTGGATTGGAATCAATTCAGTGGCACCTAACAACAATATTATATACATCATTACATATATATATATATATATATATATATGTATATATATATATATATATGTTCTGTGGTGTTGGTGAAGAATATTAAATATTTTATGGACTTATGTATGAATGAAAAAATCAGTTTTTCAACAAATACAACCAGAATGCTCCATAAAAGTAAGGATGCAAGATCTCAGGTCACTTACTTTGAGCATATTAGGAAAGGCTGTTGTTGTTGTTGTTGTTATGTGCCGTTGAGTCGGCCCTGACTCACAACGACCCCTCCTTGGGTTTCTGAGGCAGTATCACTACGGAAGTAGGATTGCCCAACCTTCCTTCCGACTAGAAAACGACATCATGGTTGGTACAATAGAGGAGCAGAGAAAGCAAGTGAAACACTCCTTGAGATGCAAAGCCATAACAGTCAAAATAATAGACTCAAATATACCAGCAATAATGAAGATAGTACAGAACTGGGCAACATTTCATTCTGTTATACATAAGGTTGCCATGAGTCAGAGCACTTAACAGTAGCTATCAACAGGAACAATGTGTGTATGTGTGCACATGTGTGCATGTATACACACACACACTCTTTACTTATTCACATGGTTAGGTTCCAAAGTCCAAGTGGTTTTTTGTGAAAATGGAGAACCACAAAATGGAGAATGACTACATAATTAAACTCTTCCCAGAGGGATTGAGTAGTTGAACCTGTGGGCTTGGAACCATGGTCACAGGGGATATCAAGCTCAATTGGCATAACATACTACACAAAACATTGTTCCACTTCCTACTTTGGTGAGTAGCGTCTGGGATCTTAAAAGCTAGCAAGCTGCCATCTAATGCAATGATGGGTCTCTCCTCATCCAGAGCAAAGAAGAATGAAGAAAACCAAAGATTCATGGAAACAATTAGTCCTAGC
>NW_006922139.1:166188-193144 GCF_000298275.1 Orycteropus afer afer
CAATCCTACTTCCGTAGTGATACTGCCTCGGAAACCCAAGGAGGGGTCGCTATGAGTCGGGGCCGACTCGACGGCACATAACAACAACAACAACTATAAATGAGTATCTTCTCTGCAGTTTGCCACTCGTACTACACATGAACCAGCTTTGCAGCTTTACTAATTCACTGCTTCCTACATAGACAATAAGATGTATATCTCCTTCTTCAAATATTAGATGAAAAGAAGTTGATCTGTGTGGAGGAGAGGGCAGGAGAAGGTAATTGGAGAAGGTGGCAGGGATCTCTTGCCCAGGCTGCAAATCTTCTATGTAAAACTGACTTTCAAATGCAATGCCCATATCCACTGGGAAGTTTCCAGTGCTTCCTGGAACCCTACTTAATAAAGAAGACCAATTTCCCTCAAGGAGCAATTTTGCTGAATAAGCTAGTAATTTGGAACATATTTTAAAACTTCTAAGTCTGCATGTTCCACAGAAGCACAGAATTTGTCTGTCTTTCTCACTGTCATTACTCCACAGTCTATTATACTGTCAGGCTTCCTGTTCTGGTTACCTAGTGCCTCTCTGACAAGAATATACCACAAATGGGATGGTTTTTAACAAACAGGAGTTTATTCTCTTACAATTTGGAGGCTTTAAGTCCAAGTTCAAAGTGCAGGCTCTAGGGGCTGGGTGAAAGTCCCTCAGCCTTGGGCTTCAGCTCTGCCTCCATTTCCCAGTCCACTGAAGCTAGAGGCTTTTCTTCACTCAGACAGCTGCTGGCTGCTGAGGCTGCTAAGCCCAAGGTTGACAAGTAACAAGGCACAGTCCCGACGTTACCAAACCACACAGCAGACCATTAATTCAAGTCCATTTTAAGTCTCAGGGTTGGCAGAACATGGCAGGCTGCTGAACAACGACACAGCTACATGCAGGGTTCAAGGTACCATAAGCTAAAGACCATTCCCAAGGCTTCTCCTTGAATACAGGAAGCAGACCACATCCCACAGCAGCTACTCAGTTGCTTGTGATAGATCCCATCATGGAATTGATGGCCAGTCTCATCATGGGGAATAACTACCACCAGCTCTTTAGCCACTCAACTAGGCCCAGCCAATTAACACAAAAACATAACCACCACAATTCCACCCCTTGTAACTTGGTATCTGTACAGATCTTCATTGGGTGGCATCTGTACAGATCTCCTCCATTGGGTGACTCCAGTCCCCTAGTTCCTGAATGGCAACCTCACCCCTTTGGCCTGGCAGGGGCCTGTTCCTTTCCCTCTTGGACATGGCAGCCTTGCCTCCTCACTCTTGGGCAGTGGCCATGGCTCCATCCCACTGGCTCATGTTAATGAGCAGCCCCACACTCCAGAACCAAGTTGGTGAAGGCCTGACTCTTTGAAACCTAGGGGGCTGGTGGTTCCACCCCCAGAGGCCATAGCCCTACCCTTTCACTGAGGCAGCTCTGCTTCCATTTCTTTGGTCTCCCCTTCTGCCAATTAATGCTGAACGCAACCCACTCTGCAGGAAATCTTCCTGCCCCCAAAGCACTCAGCTCTCTTTCTTCACTCAGACAACTGTTGGCTGCTGAGGCTGCTAAGCCCAAGGTTGACAAATAAAAGAGCACAGTCCCAATGTCACCACAACACATGACAGGCCATTAATTCAAGTCCATTGTAAGTCCTCAGGTTGGTAGAGCATGGCAGGCAGAACAATGCATGGCTACCCGCAGGGTCCAAGCATGCCATAAGCTAAAGACCATTCCCAAGGCTTCTCCTTACATACAGGAAGCAGACCACATCCCAAAGGTAGCTACTCAGCTGCTTTTGGTAGATCCCATCATGGACTTGACTGCCAGAGTCATCATGGAGAATAACTACCACCAGCTGGTCAGCCACTCAACCAGGCCCAGCCAAGATGACACACAAACATAACCACCACCCTTCCATTACATCTTCTTCTCCTCCTCCTCTTCTTCTCTTTTACCTGCTTCTTTTTCTATTCCTTCTCTTTCTTCTTTTGCTTCAACTCTTAAGCAGTTTATATACCAAAGTGTTCAGAAAATCAATGTTAAAGACTTCAGTGTGTATTTCTGAAATATTAGGAATGTGAATCCTCTCGAGAAAGAGAAAGAGAGAGAAATCCTGAAGATAGTTAAAAAGATCATAATCAATGTAAAAATTATGCATGTTGAGATTTCCTGTCTGGGCTCAACTTTTCTTCTATTTCCTTTTTATTTTGAAAATATATTTATGAACTAATTTTAATTAAATAAAAGAACAGTGATGAATTTTATTAACATACAATAGTCAAAGTGGGAAATATTCATTGGTAATATGTAAAAAAAAGAAAAAAAATAGGTTCTTTTTATCCACTTTCTAAGATGTTTGGTGTAGTTTTTATTCAAATATTTCTGGTCCCAAAGTTTGGCTTAAAAACATGCCAAAATAATTTTTTCCCCAATAAATTTCTACACCATTAGGAATGCAAACTATTTTAGGACAATATCTGGCATAATATTGTTAAGTCTTTCTCTTCTGCCTTTTGAACTGTAGAGAATAGGAATCTGTACCACTAATATGTGTTATTTCTTCTACACTGTTCAGGATGAAGGGAATTTTCTGGTGGCGTAGTACCCAAGGCATTTGACTGCTAACTAGAAGGCTGGAGGTTCAAACCCACCGGCCACTCCTCACTGTCATTTTTCCACAGTATATTATACTGCCAAGCTTCCATTATTTCTTGGAAGGAAGATTGGGCAATCTATTTCCATAGGGATACTGCTGTGGAAAATGAAGGAGGGGTCTCTATGAGTCAAATTGACTTGATGGCAGTGAGTCGAGTGCTATGATGGATTGAATTTTGTCCCCACAATATATATGTCAAATTGGACAGGCCTTAATTCCCAAAATTGTGTGATTGTCCTCCATTTTGTGATCTGGTATAATTATTCTCCATTTTATCTGTTGTAAATCCTAACTTCTGTACGTTAATGCAGCAGAATTAGTGAGGGGTATATCTTGAATCACAATCTTACAAAAGAGTGTGACTCTAGTTACAATCTTACTCAAGTCCTTCCCTTATTCAAGTCATATCCTTGCTTAAGTCATACCCTTACTTATGTCACACCATTGCTGAAATTATACCTTGTATCTTACAAGAGATAAAAGGAAAGAGAGGCAAGCAGAGAGGAGAGGGACATCACTATTATACAAGAAGAAGAGTTGGGAGTGGGGAGCATCTTTTGGACCAGGGGGCCCTGTGCTGAGAACTTCATAGACCCAGGAGGAGATTTTTGCCAAGACCCATGGTGATCTCCAAGGAATGCTGGGCCCACAGATGTTGTAAGGGTACAAGGACCTTGCCCCAGGCTGGCAGAGAAAGAAAGCTTTCAACTTGAGCTGATACCCTGAATCCAGACTTCTTGCCTCCTAAACAGTGAGAGAATAAATTTCTGTTTGGTAAAGCCATCCACTTATAGTATTTCTGTTATACCAGCATGAGAGAACTAAGACAAGCATAAAGTAGCCACTTTAATGGCTGCTGAGTTTCCATTTCCTTAGTTTGCTTCCTGATCTCAGAATTTTATTACTCGTATTTCTTCTTGATAGAGGAGCCAGCTGACTGACAGACTCACATCACATCTATCTTTCACAACATACAAGCTGTTACTTATTTAGGTTTTTAAGCAGCATCTATTATTAAGGATGATAAAAACAAATCCCTCTGAGATTTGATTTTTTTATTTTATTTTATTTTATATTTTTGTAACTCAAAACTGGGGGAGTGAAGGGTTTCCATAGTCACTGCTATTGTTATCTTGTTCGTGGCTCAGTTATTTATTTATTTATTTATTTATTTATTTATTTATTTATAGTTTTTGCCTTTCTTTGTATAGCAAAGTGTTTATTTCCCAGGAGGATAGTTGGAAGGACAATATCACAATCTGTCACTGGACACTAACCTCAGCCTCTTCTTTATTGAAAATCAAAAGAGAATTTTCTTTCCTGCCTCTTGAATTGCTTCAAGACAGTTCTGCATAATTTTTTGATCCTCTTAATATGGTGAACTCTTTAATCTCCAACTCCTCAATACTCACAGATCCTGAAAAAAAAAAAAGGTATAAGAAAAGTGTATATTAAAACTATTTTTGATGAGACAGACAAAAAGATTATTATTACTTGAAGAGAGAAAGTGATTTTTACTTCAATTATGAAGAAAGGGATTAAGGCACACTGCTATTAACAACAACCCTCTACAGAGTAAAAATGTGTCAGGTTCAGAGCTAAGATTTGAAGACATGCAAATAAAAGAGTCTCATCTCTTACCCTTAAGAAGCTATAAATTGTGGTTGAGAAGTAGAAGAGTTAAACAGATAGATATTAACTCTAAAATGTTATGTGTGCCATGAAAACCACATACAGGAGAATTAATGGGAATATGGAAGAGAAGGAAGGCAGTTATTCCCAGGGATCTTATCTGGGCTGAACCTCAAAGAGTATGAAGGAGTTTACTGCACTAACAGAAAAAGAAGATAATGAGGGTAGAGAAGGAGACAGTGTTCTCAGGGACATGTCAGATACTCCTAATAGCAAGATTGAAGGCCTGTACAAGTGAGACATAGGATAGCTGAGAGAAAGCCAGAGAAGCATTGAAAAATGAGGTTAGAAAGGACATTTGGGGTGTGATCTGAAGGACATAAAGTCATTCCTGAAGGAGGCATGAGATAGGGTAAAGTGGGAAAGGTTTCTACATAGCATCAGGAAAAGACATTTCCGGGGGAGGGGGAAATGAAGATTGGATGGAAGTCTTATTTAGGAGAGCAGGCAAAGAAAAGATCAGGATGCAAAATGCTGTGTATCTCAAATACTGTAATTAGGAATGTGAGCAGTGAGAGGTCAAGGCAGGCTTTCAAGTAGAGGGGAATCATTCTGAAAACTCTCTTGTAGGAAGATTAATCTCACAGAGTGTGACAGCTTGGATGGGTACTAGGGTGTAGGTCAGTAGCTGGGAGCAATTTGTGAATTTAAATCTAAAGTGATAAGGGGTTCAGTGATAGTAATACCAGGAGAAAGATCACACGATGACTATAAAAACACATTCTTCCATATAGTCTAACCTTTTCTTTCACTCTTCAACTGTACCAAGTTACTCTCTCCTGTTCTGTCAGTGACAGTCTAGGGTGAATCTCAGACGTACTTCACAGTAATTTTATAGAAGATCTCTACCCTATTTGCAGCTACTTTTTTCCATATACTCTTCTACCAAAGCTTCTGTTTTCTGAGAATGAACTCAATCAGACCAAAGAGCAGCTTGCCCAAGGCCACAAGGTTGGAGAGGAGATGGTGGGGAAGGTCATTCCCTGACTGCGTACTTCAGCAGTGAAGACTTGTTCTTCTTTCATCCTTTCCATGCTCAGAGAATCTGGGCAGGGGAGAGCCAGCTGATGAGCTGTAACTGCAAGACCTGTGTTTTCCTGGCAGCAGCATTAAACACAGGACCTTCCTTCATGACTCTCTGCCATAGAATATGAAAATCCTTCTTTAAGGCTTTGGTTCTTCCTGCTCCACTCAGATGCAGTGCTAAGGAGGACAGGAAACACTAGGGAGTGAAGAGGAAAGTATGTATGGCTGATATTGTGAGCGCCATGGGGGAGGACACTGCTGAATAATTCACTGATAATGCAAACAGGCTCCAACTGGCAAACAATTCCCTTTCATCCTAATGATTCCTCTCAAAATTAAAAAGTCTGACTCAAATCAAAATAGCTGTATTAATTTACAGAACTCAAGTGTGAATTGGAGGAAAACATTTAAACTTTATACCAAGAGGGCATTTGGGGAATAGAACTAACATAGAATGATTTAAACCTTTTCTTTTTCTTTCTTGGTTTTTACTTTTTCTTTTAATCTATGGGCAACTGCCACTTATATTCAGTTTGACCTGGAAATTAGATTGCAATGATGTATGGATGCTATTAAAGCACAAATAGTAGAGCTATATTCTGGTTCTCAAGAGCTGTTAATTGAATTGTTTCCATGTTAATGGATAAATGTTGAATAGTTCTGTGCAAACAGAAAAAAAAAAAAAAAATAGATTTCCTGTGATCCATTTTATACTTGAGCCATAGGCAAAGCCCACTAAAGATGTTCAGCCTTTATTCAATCTCTACTGGGTCCCCATCCTAAAGGTAACATTTCAAGCACTTTTCTTAATGATGATAAATACTCAAAGCCAAGATATCCAAAGGATGGAATTATTTTATCAAAGCTAATTTCACCACAGAATCACCACCTTGAAGCTTTCTGTCAAAGATGAGTGGCCAAGGCAGAATTATATTATGTTACCTAGGAAGGAGTAGGAGAAGAGACGATAATGTGTGTGAAAGATTTGATGCTATCTCTAATAGGTTTTTTCCTTTCTGCCACAGTTGGTTTAACTGTTTTCCAGAAGTCAGCTTGAGGGGTATGTGTAGGAGAGAAAGAGAAAGCCCACTCACATATGCTGCATGCATAACATACCCTAAAATGATTTAAAATTTCTTTTTTATTTTAGGTAATTAAAAGTTCTATAAGGCCTAGTTGCCCTTCTGGTTTACCATAGGGATGAAAAACAAAGTAAGTAAGTACGCATTATGGCAGGTAATGCAAATTTATACAATATGTAGGTAGCAATGAAATAAATTCAAATGGCTTCAAGGTTTCATTTGAGCACCCATATGAAAATTCAATAGCTTTCCTGAAACCTTTCCCATCCATTTCTGCATGCAAAATTGGCTCTCGAATTCTCATGCGAAGCAGGCTCCCAAGTGTGTTTCTTGGCACTTACACTTTTAGCACCTAATAGAATCCAAAAGTGAGACAGCACATGGAAATGAGAAAGTATGACATTAGGTGCAAATAATGGCAAAGAAAATGAAAATCACAAATGCTGAGCGATATGCTGAGACCGAGGGTTGGGGAACGTGCTTATCTATTTTAGAGAAAAAAATTAAATGATGATTTTTCATAAGCAACCAAAATGAGATCTTTTACACTTGCATATTTATACACATTCAGATTATGAGGTTTAGAGAAAAAAATAAGTATATTATATTGAATCTTGAACGTTCCCCACTGTGAGTCAGAGCTTCAGACTTTTTCTTCGAGTTTGGAGAGGAATTCAGTAGTGGCCATCATTGTGGGTTGGAATTAGGCTGAATATGGTTTATATATCTTGCTCATAAATGTATTCTCTGCAAATTAGGGCAATGCCAACACCGGTGAAATCTCAATGTATGTTTGTTAAACAGCTGACTCCAGTAGAAGAATAGGAACTATAGATCTAAGCTAAGGGAAAACAATCCTAGAAGTTTCTATCACTTGTGGTATTCATAACTGTTTTGGGAGTCTTGCTTCAGTGAATCAAAAGAGAAACAACATTTTTGAAAATCTGCCAGAGATTGAGTGTTATGCTAGGTGTCATGTCTGTTTTAATCTCATTTAATACTTTCAACATCTTGTGAGACATATATTATTGTCTGAAATTTCTCTAGAGTTCGAAATGATTAAGTAATTAGTCCAAGGTCATGTAGTTTATACAGTGGTAAAGCTAGGATCTTAATATGTTGATTTTGCTCTTCAATTCAGCAGATTAGAGATTTTATGATTATCTCTCCAAATTTTTTATCTAATTTACTAGTTTTTAAGCTCCTTGAGAAAGAAATAGTGTCTTACTCAGCTCTACTTCACACCCGTTACAGAAGGTTAGTATTATTTGTTGATGGGATAATTGACTGACAAAGAATTATTAGAATTTAAGACATTTTTAACAAGCCTGGAAACCCAGGGATATTATTGGACACTTTCTGTTCCTCAGATCCATTAATCACAAAGGGATCAATTTAATGTCATCTATATTAGTATCCAGGGAGTTCTGGTAGCATAGTACCTAGGGCCCTTGACTGCTAACCAGAAGGCTGGTGGTTTAAAACCACCAACCACTCCTTTGAAGGAAGATGGGGCAATCTACTTCCGTAGTGATACCGCCTCAGAAACCCAAGGAGGGGTCACTGTTGAGGGGAGTCCAACTCGATGGTGCATAACAACAACAACAACAACATATTAGTATCCAAAATTATTTCTCTAACTACAGTGCTATCGTGTCCGAGCCCATTATCTATACAACCACCTGAGTTTTCCAAATCAACTCACGTTTGAGTAGATGGCCCTTCTTGGAGTTTTTAAACATAGTTCCCTGCCATCACCTATAAAATGAAATATCATTCCATTAATGGAGTACAGAGAGCCTCACCAGGCTGTGATATAGGTAGCTGCTGTCTATTCAACTCCAACTCATGGCCATCTTAAGTACAACAGATCGGAACTTTGCTTGGGCTTGCATCATCCTCAGGGTCACTGGCTGTTTGAATCCTTTGTTGCAGCTTTTGTGCCAATCCATCTCACTCAGGGTCTCTCTCACCCTCACTGCCCCTCTACTTTGTCTATTATGACACCCCCCTGGCAATTGATCTTTCCTGATGACTTATTGGGGCTCCAGTGGAATAGTGCCTACAGCATTGAGCTGCTAACAAAAACATCAACTGTTTGAACCCACCAACCACTCTGTGGGAGAAAGATGAAGCAGTCCGCTTCCATAAAGATTCCGTAAAGATTCCATAAAGATCGTTTAAAATTCTGTGGATCAGTTTTAGTTTGTTCTACAGGATCACTATGAGTCAGAATCAACTCAACGGCAGTGGGTTTTTTGATCACTTATTGAAAGCATGTAAGTTGGACAATGTTCTGTTATAATTTGTAAGTTTTTTCCAACCACTTTTTGGAAGTAGATTGCCAGGCCTTTCTTCATAGTCTGTCCTAGTCTGGAAATTCTGCTGAAATCTCTCCACCAAGTGGGAACCCATTAGTATTTGAAATAGTGATAGCATTGCTCCCAGCATCACAGCAACACACAAGGCATCACAGGATGATAAATTGACACATGGGTGATAGACTGCTTGTTACAGACATGTCATCTCCATGCAATATTCCCGATGTTCTTCCCACTCCTGTACCTCTGCTCCTGTAGTCATGTCTCCCTTAAAATATTGACTGAGGGCCTTCTCTTCTATTTGATACTCAGAATCAAAGTCTTTTTGATTGACTTTTTATTCAGAGATATCTTTCTTAGGAATCTCCTGCTGATTCATCTGCTACATCTCTAAAGAGGCTTTGTATCATTTTCCTCTGTGCTGCTAATCTGCACACAGCTCTATCCTTACATTATGATTATCTCTGCGTGCTTACTACTCTCAGTAGATGGTGATATTTCTTAAAGCAAGGACTACGTCATGTCAGTCTTTGCATCTCAGCATTAACCATGAAATGTATGTTTTGAAAAACAGTTTTCAAAACCAATGAATAAAGAAATGTATCAGAAGCTCAGAGCATAAATTAATAAGCTGAAAGCAATGTTGACACAATAACACTTCTGTCTGACTGGGTGAAATGACTGCTCCCTGGTCTGTGTATGTCACTGAACCCAGAGCTGTAAAGCTTTTCTACTCCTGAGATACCACTTCATTGTTACTTGTAAACTAGCCCCCCCTTTCTTCTTCCTTTGAGATCTCTTGTCATAGGACTGCCATATTTTTATGCATTAAAAAAATTGGCATAGTGAGCTTATGAAAATACCTTATGGTGAGGGTATGGTTGACAAAAAAGAAGAGTGTGTGCATTCTTTACATGAAAATGTGATTACCAACAATTTATCTTCCCCCTCAGGGTCATCTACAGACCCCTGTAATTATTCATTCAGTGAAGATGTTTGCATTATGTACATGGACACTCAGTCTATCACTAATTATGTCTTACTTGCTAATAATTTCATCCCCCAAGCAAGTGATCTTTCTTCTGCATCAAGGAATATGCCATTCATCTTAATTTGGCCACTCAAAATATGGCTATATCTTAGGTAGGTGATTACAAACTTTGAAGTGCATCAGAAACACCTGGAGGGCTTGTTAAAACATAGATTGCTGGACCCATCACCACATTTTCCCATTCAATAGATCTGGATAGGGCTGAAATTTTGCATTTCTAGCAAGTTCTCAAGTTATCTTGGTGTTGCTGATGCTGATCATATTTTGAGAACCCTTCTCCTAGATTTTGTCATTTTCAGGAATTAATACCCAATCTACAATTTCATCTCAAGCCTACTCATTTCCATGCACCTGCAAAATATTAAGCTTCTTCCCTCCAGTAACCTGATACTAAAATTTATCTGCTATAATAATAGTTGATAATCTAGGAATCATTGTATCACTATTCTTTACCTCCCTCATGCTTCACTTTCCTTTTTGCTTAAATTAAATTTTACAGCTCTAATAACATAGTACCTACGGCATTTGACTGCTAACTGGGAGGCTGGCAGTTCAAACCCACCAGCCACCCCTCGGAAAGAAGTTTGGGCAATCTACTTCTATAGAGATGCTGCCTCAGAAACCCAAGGAGGGGTTGCTATGAGTCGAATGACTCAATGGCAATGAATTTGGTTTTGATTATCTCTATCCCTGCTCCTCCGATTTCACCCTCAAACACCCTGTGCTTCTCCCGCTTGTTATTCTCTCCTGGCAATCACTCCAAACCCAATGAAAGCCAGCAGACTGCCTACACAATACCTGCACATAGGCTGCTACGTGTTGCAAGAGACAAACACCAAGCATTATAACTCCTCACACAACAAAATGATGACCACTAACCTCAGATGGTATCTTAGTGCTGCCACCATAATACATTCCCCTGTTCTATCCCCTCTCCCAGATGATATCTTAGTGCTGCCACCATAATACATTCCCCTGTTCTATTCCCTCTCCCACTCTGCTATTCTTACCACCCCTCTTTTGTCAAGCCCACAGCAGCTTTGCTTATATCCTCACTAACAGCCACTGATATTCTCATTTAACTGCAAAATTGAGTGATCAGACATTGCACATTCTCTGTCCACCATTTCTACTACTGTCCAACATCTATCTCTAGATATTTGGCCTGCCTTCCTTTACAATGAGTGAATTAGTCCTGCATCTAAAGCTGAGCTCTTCCCTTTGCCAATACAGCATATTCAATAAGTTGCTCCAGAAAGTCTCCCTTTTGTTCCTCTTGTATCACTGATTTTTCCCTCTTTACTGAAGTAGTTCTGCTATAATTCTGCTATAATTTTTCCCATGTTAAAAACAAAAACTAATAATAAAGAAGTCTGAAAAACCTCAAGTAAGCATAATAAAATCTAGAGAGTGCTTAGTGTCTCTAAAAGAATTATGAATATCGCTTTGGTTCATGGAGTTAACAGAAATCATATGCATGGAAAAAAAGCCACCTTTTTCAAAAAGCTCTATTCCAAAACTGCTATTAGCTTACATCAAAAATCTGTGACATTTGGAGGTTTATAAGCACTTTAGGCCCCAACATTTCTACAGATAGGAACAGGCTGAGAAAACCACGTAAGCCTACCGGAAGGAAATATTCTCCAATATTCTCTTCATGGAGTCCCTCAGTAATGCAAGCAAGACTCAGTGTGCTTGACTGTTAACTGAAAGTCCACCCAGAGGACTTTGGAAGAAAGGCCTGGAGATCTACTTCTGAACAATATGCTATTGAAAACCTCGAGCACGGTTCTGCATTGCACACATGGGCTCATCATGAAATGGGAATTGCCATGACATCAGCGAATAACAGCAACAACATAGAAAACATTCTCTGATTTAACTGCCATTCTGTCTTTTCGAACGGCAGTGTTCATTCATGTGATGTTTTCTATCTTCCACAATTTTATGTTAGATCAGTGGCAGGATAATCATTATATCTTTAATTAATAGACCTCTAGACCATGAGGAATCACTTATGGACTTGATGTAGAGACATGAGATCCTAGACTATGAGCCTGATGCTGCAATTGGATAAGATTTTAGAGTTGTATTAAGAAAAAGATGCATATATTGTACATGTGAAAAAAAAAATGAGTAGCTGTAGTCAAGAAAGAAGACCATGACAGATGGTATTATTATTCCCAATTCTATACTCCTTCTCTGTTAATAAAAGTAGAACTCCACATCATTTGCCATGTAATTTTGCAACACCATACCATGGGGACAGAATATACTTCCCACCTCATTGATTTTACCTTAACAATGCTCATATAATTTGTTATGTATTATTATTGCAACAATAATTGATGATTACATTCACAACAGTTAAGTCTAAAAAGAAACTTGTAGTTTTTCCTTTAAAATTCAAGTTACATGATGCTACCCCTCTGCTCAAAACTCTAAATTGGATTCTTATCTCTCTCAGAGAAAGAAGTTGGAGGATTTACAATGGGTCTATTCTCCCCTTTGCAAACTTTGTCCCAGTTCTATTAGTCACTTTATTTTGCCTTGCACACACATCCATGGTTTCATGTCAAGACTTTGCACTAACTCCTACTTACTCAAGATGTGATCTGCCAACAAGCTACTTCACCTTCCTCTGGAAGCTTATAAGAAATGTGGACTCTCAGGCCCATCCTTGGCCTGCTGAATCAGAATGCCTATTTTACAGGACACTCATCTTACTTTTTCTGATTTGTATGCAAAACAAAGTTCAAGTAGCATCACAGTGGCTGTTCTCTCTGCTTTCCCCAATTACCTACAGAGTTCATACCCTTCTCTCCTTCAAATCTTTATTCAAACTTCACTTTTGCAGTCTTCTACCAACAAGTTGCCACTCTCATCCCTCCTGACCTTTTTTATTTTTGCACTGTTGTTGTTGTTGTTATGTGCCGTCGAGTCAGCCCTGACTCATAGCGACCCCTCCTTGGGTTTCCAAGGCAGTATCACTACGGAAGTAGGATTGCCCAACCTTCCTTCCGAGGAGTGGCTGGTGGGTATGAACCGCCAGCCTTCTAGTTAGCAGTCAAGTGCCTTAGCCACTACGTTACCCGAGCTCCCATTTTTGCACTATAACTATACAAAATAATCTTCACTCATAATTTTGTACTTATTATCTGATCCATCCCCATATAATCTCTATAAACCAAAAAAAAAAGAAAAACAAACAAGCAAAGCTGTTGCACCTGTTGCTGTTGAATCAATTCCATCTCAAAGTGACCATTTGTTATAGAAAGGAAAAGACTTTTCCAAGCCTTTTCCAAGGCTGTGATCTTCACAAGAGCAGATTTTCATGTCTTTCTCTTGCAGAACATCTGGTGTGTTTGAACCAATGACCTTCTGTTTAGCAGCTGAGCACTTGACCACTGCATCATCAGGGCTCCCTATAATTTCTATATGGGTCAGTATTTAGAATAGTTTACTGGACTTAAGGGAACAAAATAATTATTATCAAGTTGATTTGACTTCCTGGAGACACCATGTGTTTCAGAGTAGAACTGTGTTCTAAAGAGTCTCCAAAGGCTGTAACCTTTTGCAAGCAGATTGCCAGACCTTTCTTCCCAGATGCCTTGGAATGGATTCAACTTCCCGCCTTTTAGTTAGTAGCCAAGCACTTAATCATTCACGCTGCCTAGGGACTTCTTCTTGTACATGCCATTGCCGTCAAGTTGAATTCAACTCATAGTGATGCTATGGGCCAGAGTAGAACTGTCCCAAAAGGTTCCCAAGGCTATAATCTATAAAGAAGCAGACTCCCACATCTTTGGTTAACAGCCAAATGCTTAACTACTGTGTCACCAGGGTTCCTTTTCTTGTGCATACTAAGAACCAAATTAGTAGTTGTTGCATGAGCTATTTTTCATAGAAAGAACTCACCACACGATTTTCATAATCTTTGTCAATGCTTGGTAAAAGAATGTCCATTGCTACTGAGAGATAATCTGGCAAGCACAACACAAGTTAGGATTTCAGTTATCTAACTTTCTAAGTATCTAATTTAAAAGAAAATAAAAATAAGGTAAAGTATATTTCATCATAATTTAAATTTTACATTACAGACTTACATATCACCAATAGAAGTTAATTATCTTCATTCTAACGGGGGCTACTTTATGGATGTATTTCTAGCCCTGCATAAGAAACTGATAAAAATAAAATGATAAGGTATTTTTTCAAAACTATTCTTATTTTAACCTATGAGTTTACATTTAGGAAGCTGATATTCTGTAGCTGATAGTCTTACTGGGTGTTATATCTGTAGACCAAGATTTGTGATGTACCAGGATAAAGGACACTTGGCCACATAAAAGTGACTATACTAGTTTGAGGTTGTTAATGGCCAAGGAATACTAACACTAAAATGATAAGGCAGGGCATATTTTCTCTCTCAAAGTATACACACACATACACACTCATACAGACATAGGTACATAAACACACACATACACATTTATACTCACACATACACACACTTTAGTAAGTTCATGGATGGGCAAATGCTGCCCTTTTGATCTTATCTGGTTGATTATTCTAATGAGTGTATACTTTTCTGGTATTATTGTTCACCTTTTAGTCCTGTCAATCATTTCATTGAAAGCTGAGCCACAAGGGTGAGTTCAGTTCCTGATTTGAAGAATTCCAAAGGGTCATAGTCTTTGGGATCCCACCAGTCTCTATTAGACCAAGTAAGCCTGGTCTTTTATATGATTATGAGTTTTGTTCCACATTTTTCTCCCATGGTATCTGGGACCTCTTATTGTGATCTCTTTCAGAGTGGTAGTGGTCAGAACTAGATCGTAGCTGGGTACCATCTATTTCTTCTGATCTCGGGGTCAAGGAGGCAGGGGTTCATGTGATTCATTAGTCCTTTGGACTAATTGCTTCCTTGCATCTTTGGTTTTCTTCACTCTTCTTTGCTTTAAGACCCCAGTTGTTACTCCTCAAAGTAGGAGGTAGAACACTGTCTTTGTGGACTTGTGTTATTGTTAGGTGCCATTGAGTCAATTCATCCTCAGAGCAGCCCTATGTACAACAAAACAAAACACCATCTGGGCCTGCACCAGCCTCACTATACTTGCTTTGCTTGAGCCTTTCATTGCAGCCACTGTGTCAGCCCACCTCACTGAGGGTCTTCACCTTTGTCTCTGGGCTTCCACTTTACCGAGCATGATGGCCTTCTCCAGGGACTGGTCGCTGCTGAAAACATAACCACAGTGTGTGAGGCAAAGTCTGGCTATTCTCACTTCTAAGGTGCATTCTGACTGCATTTTTTCCAAGACAGATTTGTTTGTTCCAACAGTCCATAGTACATTGTGGACTATGTTATGCCAATTGAGATTAGTGTCCCCAAAGACTATGGTCCTGAGCCCCTATGCCCAACAACTCATTCCATCACAATGTTTGGTAATGGCTAAGAAGTTTACTTGACTTTGCTCCCTGCGTGTTCTACTATATTCATGGATATATTTGCAATACATAGAAACTCATATGGAGAAATACTCTCTGTCAAACGTGTGTGTGTGTGTGTTCCTGGGTGTAGGCCCATTTTCATTCCCTTCCCTACTCAGTTGGAGTATCTATGTACCCACTCATAGATTGTTGTTATCACTGCTAGTGTAAGATTGTGTATGTAGTAGTATTTACCTGTGTTGCCTTTAACTCTGTGTTCTTTCTAGTATCTTCTTGTGTGTTGACCATTCTGTGCTGACCCCTCCCCCTTATTGTATATTGCTTTTCCCTCACCCAAGCTAATATGAGTCAACCATCTAGTTAGTGATAACTAGAGCCTACTCTCTAGTTAATGGTAAAGGTAAGAAGACCAGAAGGAATAGGAAAGAAGGGAGAATGGCAATGGTAAACACAGGAGGAAGCGGGAAGTGTGCTGTTACATTGTGGGAATGGCCATGAATGTCACAAAAAGAATGTGTAAGTATTGTGCAATGGAAAAGTAATTCGTTCTATAAACTCTTGTTCAAGTCACAATAAAAAAAAAAAAAAAGAAAAGAAAAGAAGTCCATGTGAGGACATTTGCAATAGAGAAAAATAAGAGTAAAACTAAAAGGCTAAGGAATGTAGTAAAGAATTTCTAAATTATGTTAAATATTTTTGTGATTAAAAGACATTAAAAGATGGAGATTTAGTCTTTTGTTTCACATATCTATAGATATATGCATTTATTTCCCTCTGTCCAGGACATGCACTAAATGATGGAAGTAGAAAATACTTCAGACAAGCTTAGCCTCTGCTTTCATGAAACAGCATTCTGGCAGCTAGCAGTGTGAGCAAGTGGATCAAATTAGCACCAGTGCATAAAATCAAGGGCAAGAATGACATAGGTTAATAGAGTAGTGAGATCTTCAGTAATGAAAAATATTTCCACATGCTATATTGACTTCCTCATCACTAGAAATATTCGAGCAAAATCTCATCAGTGACTTTCAAGGGATTCTCTAGAAAAGCTTAATATACAATGGGGAGGACAGTTGAGACAACTGACCCCGAAGGTAATTTCCCACTCATAAATCCTGTGATATAATGTTCACAGAACTCAATATACATGACAGGGACACTCAGTTAATTACATATCTTCTTTATCAGTGGGAGAAATTTGCAATCAAATTAATTTCCCAACTAAGACCTCAGAGTTCTGCAGCCCAGCCTTTTCCCCATTCCTCAAACAGATTATATAATATAATCGGAAAATTGGCAAGTTCAGCATTTGATTAATTTCACAGCAGTTTAATCATCAGTCTACAGCTCTTCATCACGATCATTTGACATGATTCTAGATGCACTTCTTTTTGTGACTGCCAACAATAACAACAAAAAATCCACTAAAAAGTCTTTCATTGGCTTTGTGAAAATATTAGAATTGATTGGTTTGTGGAAATATTCCAGGCCTGTGGTTTTGAAGACATTTTCCTTGACTATTTTTCTTTGTACAGAATTATTTTTTCAGAGCCTACTTGATATGATCTCCAATTTACATAGAGCTTGTGAATCCTCTTAATTGAGGCCCCTGCCAAATGGCACCTCACTTAATTTATTTATGACTATTGCCAGAGGGATAGTCTGCACAGTGCATTTTCATAACTCTTAATAAGTGATAAATGCGCCATTGACTTGCGTTTACATAACACACCTGGTGCTGCAAACCCACACAGCTGTTAACAGGAGTGAACGCTTGTTTACCAGCATCACTGGTGTTTGCTCATTTTAGTCAGCTTCCCAGGTTTCCTACTGCTGCTAAATAGTCAAACTTATCTTAATAACGGTGTTGCCATTGCCTGTGCTTTCCCACCCTGCTTAATTTAGAAGAAATCCGTCTGACTGAAAAGTGACTTGCTTACAGTGCATCTGGATTTGACCTTCCCAGGTCTGGAAACTTGATTTCCTGGGCACATATCTGTTTACTGTGAGGTTCCTGCCAAAGAAGAGTCTGCCATCTCAGCAGTGCATCTGCAGTGATCAGACCTTGCTGGAGGGAAATATTCATGAATTTGAAAACTGCCTGTCTTTACCCAGGAAGAAAGTTCGGAGAATGGAAACAAAGGGGACTTTTCCCTGGAGCATTTTATGTGATGTTACACATTGGATTCACCTAGCAAGGTTCAAAATTGATTCGCTCTCCTGGGCATCAATTTTCTTTGCAACCACTCTACCTCTACACCCTGGAGGATCAGGATTTTGTGTTTGTTCTAAGAGTTAAAGTTCATCTAAGCTTTTAGGAAAAAATATACTCAAAGTGTTTTTGATACTAACTCCTATAGCTACACTATAAATGTTGTAGGGATTGAGATGGTTTGGCAGCATTTGGGTTCTATTTGACAACAGACACAACCAGCACTTTATTCTGTTCTCTTGCTGCCATAGTTTTCCCACACTTGAATGTGAATTTCAGTTGGTAAAGACTTCAAAACACAAAGATGGGATGCCGCAGCAAAACCAATCTGTCCTCCAGTGGGAGGAGAGTGAATAAGGGGTGGAAGTGGAATTCAGTTTGTGAAGATGGAAGGGATGGAGTGCCGAGGAAGGAGTGTGTGACTTCTTTGTGAAGGCATTATTGAAGAGCAAGGAGATGAACCTGAGAATGTGTGGTTATAAACAAGGACTAGGCAAGGGGGAATCTCCGTAAACTACATTTAATAGCACAGATTTTATCCTAAAATCACAATATGTCCCCCTTAGAATAAATCATTCCCCAAACTATTATACCCATATTAGTAAGAAAACTTACTACCAATCGTTAGGTCAGACAACGATTCTACAAACTGTAAAATCAGATCTGTTGCAGTAGAGTTGATTCTGACTCATTGTGACCTCATGGGTGTCACAGGAGAAGTGTGCTCTAAGGGGTTTTCAATGGCAGATCACCAGGGCTTTCTTCCAAGGCACGTTTAAATGAAGTTGAGCCTCTGACTTTTCTGTTTGCAGCAGAATACATTAATCTATAGATGTCTTCTGTTGCAAAATGTGCAAAGTTGTCTAATAGAGGAGGAAAGTTCGTGCAAGCAGTTTTCCATACCAAATGCGATCTTATTATCTTTGGGCCAATTCTTCCTTACAATGTTTACTAATTCTTTATACAGTGTTATTTTCCAATGTTATTACAACCACCATAGATGATTAAGATCAAATGTTAAACTGATTTTTAAAAGAACAGTCATTGGCTTTTGTTTTCCAGCCAGATTTAGCATCCTTCCATGTTCTTTATAATTAGTGTCTTGGCTCAGATTACAGCCTTGCCTCCCCTGAATGTGCCAAATGCTGGTATTGCTGTGAAAGAGATAGGCAGCCCTCAGCTTGAACAAACTATGCTTGGCGATGGGGAAGGATCTAGCAAAGAGCAAAATTCCCTACTGAAGTTATTTCTCATTTGTCTTGCGCTTAATGTTGAAATATGTAAACAAATTCACCTTTTAAATTACCAGCAGCTCAATCTTTTTCATTTCTGAAATGACTACAGACTCAGCTAGTAGTTGAGGACTTCTAAAACTCCAGCGTGATATTTTCAGGTGCTAATTAATCCTAATGCTGGAGAAAGACCCCAGGGAGTGTAGGTTGATATTCTCTCAAGCAAAACACCCCAGATCAAATAAGCCTGTGCAAATATAGAATTTTTAAGCCACAGAGCAGCTGCATATTGCATAATATATGTGTGCCTTGTATTAAATTGACAATATTCATCTTCCTGAGTCTTCCACTGTAATGTTTCCTCCTTCTGTAATATTAAAGGAAAGAAGCATATGGTAAAATTTAACTTCTTCAGAACGTAGAATTTAGAAAGGGGCCAAACATACAGGGTGCACTGATTCCAATGGGTTTGTAGGAGACACATGTTCATGTTAAAGTAAAACAGAATTACCAAAGATTTTATCTACCAATAGAATTGGAAGGAAGAGTTGTTCACTTGTCCATAAAGTGTCTCTTGGTTTAATCTCCATCAATACCATCATACTCACCTCTTCATACTTCTCTTTAAGCCTTAGCCTAGGAGACATAATTACCCTTTACTGAAGTCCTTTGAAAGCACCTGGGAAAGGTCAGAATTTCAGCAGAACTCTCAACTTGCAGTCACTTCACAAAGTTTCCTTTGCACAAGTTCCCTATTTGTTATATTCCTGCTTCGTGGGAATAGAGATGATCTTTCTAGTCTCAAGTAGAAACAAAGGTAAAGAAACCCACTTCAACTTTGTGTACACCCTTGAATTCTAGTTCAGTTTCCAGTCTGAGGAACAGGTGTCACCCATAGTGCATAGGTGACTGAAAACATAAATGAATTCTCTCATGAGTTGGATGGGTATTGTTCTTAGAAGCCCTTGAGTTGGCTCCCATGCATAGCAACCCCATACACAACAGAATCAAACGCTCCCAGGTCATACACCATCCTCTCAGCCCTTGTTGTACTCGTGCCCATCATTGTAGCCAGCATGTCAGTCCGTCTCACTGAGTGGCTTCCCCTTTTCTGCTCACCCTCCCTTTACCAACCATGATATCCTTCTCCAGGGAACAGTCCAGAAAACTTCATTGCAGGGATAATCACAAAGACTGGTGCCCTTCAGATCACACCCCAAATGTCCTTTCTAACCTCATTTTTCAATGCTTCTCTGGCTTTCTCTCAGCTATCCTATGCCTCACTTGTACAGGCTTGTACTCACTTGTACTGAGCTTCTCCATCACCTTTTTCCTTGGATATAGTTGATCTGATTTTGGTGCATTTCACCTGGTGAGAGCCACGTGTAGAACTCATGTTTATGTTGTTGGAAAAAGGTATTTGTAACGAATAAGTCGTTGGCCTTGCAAAATTTGATCATGCGAACTCCAGCACCATTCCTGTCAGCAAACTCATATTTTCCAACCTCTAGGATTCTTCTTTGTGTCCAACTTTTGCATTCCAATCACCAATAATTATCAATACATCTTTATTGCATGTTTGGTCAATTTCAGACTGCAGAATTTAATAGAAAGTTTCAAGTTCTTCATCTTTGGCATTAGTAGTTGGTGCATAAATTTGAATAATAGTAGTATTAACTGGTCTTCCTTGTAGGTGTATGGATAGTATCCTATCAGTGAAAGCACTGTACTTTCAGGATAAATCTTTTAATCTTCTTTGTGATTATGAATGTGATGCTATTCCTCTTCAATTTGTCATTCCCAACATAGTGGATCATATGATTATCTGATTCAAAATGACCAATACCAGTCCATTTCAGCTCACTGATGCCTGGGATATTGATGTTTATCCACTCCATTTCATTTTTGCATTCATACTTCTTACATTACAAATTGCAATTATTAATGGATATTCGCAGCTCTTTCTTCCTATTTTGAGTCATGCCACAGCAGCAAATACAGGGCCCAAAAGATTTACTCCATCTACATCATTAACATTGACTCTACTATAAGAAGGCAGCTCTTCCCCAGTCATATGTTGAGTGACTTCAACCTGAGGGACCTATCTTAGGCACTGTAGCAGACAATATTTCAGGGCTATTCATATAGTTTTCCAGTAATGCATCAGATAATATTTCACTGCTATTCATAAGGTTTTCACTATCCAATTCTTTGAGAAATCGATGGTCCCTTCCTTCTTCTCAGTCTGTCTTAGTCTGGAAGCTCCACTGAAATCTGTAAACCATGAATGACCCTGCAGGCACTTGAAATACCAGTGGCAGGGCCTCCATCCTCACAGCGACACTCAAGCCACCACAGTACAGCACACTGACAGATGAGTGGTGGTTTCGAGCTATAGATTGAGTTATACACTTTATAATTAACTTTTCAAATAAGCTGGGTCAAAACTCAGTTCAATTATCATCTTGAGTGTGTCATTACTCAAAATATTTTTAAAGTGACTTCCTTATACTAAGCACAATATGTTGTAAAATACACTATGCTCACACATTTTTACCACCTCATATAATAAAGTCATAACAGTAAGGTGTTTTTTTGTTTTTGTTTGTTAGGTTTTTGGTTCTTTGTTCTACCTTTCAAAATACTGACGTTGACAGAGTTACCTATTTTATGGTGTGTCCTTTCTGTTTAATGATTCAGTGCTTTACAAAATATGAGATACATATAAAATGAGAAGTTAGTTTACATTTAAAATGTGTAAGTCATGGTAGAGAAGTGACTCAGAGATTATATCAATGCCATCACACTCAATGAAAGATTTAGAGAAAAAAAAAATCAGGTCAAGACAGTTGAAATGTCCTGTCCTCCATTCTCCCCTAACATTAATATAGTCAGTTAGATAGGACTGAAATAGTAATTGCAGAATGTTCTCCATCTGCCAATCAATTTACTCAGCAGTAGCCACAAAAATAAAAATGACACATCTATAGGTCATGACTATTTTAAAGGAAATGTATATGTTGCATTCTGGATAAAATATGCAAATTTTCAAGACAACAGAGATAATTAAACTTTCTCAAATCAGAATAAAATTACCTTCTTTGATTGAATTCCTTTGTGAGGGAGACGCAAATTCACAAATTCATTGTTATAAGTCCATGCCTTGTTGTAATAAAGTCCAGCTTGACAGATGAGAAGATTAGAAAGCCTTGGGATTTATAATAGCAAAAATTAAATAAATAATTTGAAGCCAAAAAAAAAAAAATTAGATTCATGATATGTATCACTTCCCTCTTTTGTTATTTCAGTTGTTTTAATAATTCCCATTGTGTTTTTAGGTGTTGGTAACTCCATTCCACCTCATAGAGGCCCTGTGCACAACTGATTGAGACACTGCCTAGTCCTGTGCGATCATCCGAATCCCATGCTTGTGCTCAGTGCTCAGTCACTATGTCAATATATTTCACTAAGTATCTTCCTCTTTTTCACTGACCCTATGCTTTACCAATCATGATGCCCTAATGACATGCCAACTGTATGTGAGACAAAGACATGTCTTCCTTGCTTCTAAGGAACACTCTGGCTGTACTTATTTCGAGTAGATTTCTTAGTTCTTCTGGCAGCCCAAGGCATATTCAATATTCTTTACCAATATGACAATTCAAATGCAGCAATTCTTCTTGGATCTTCCTTATGCATTTTGCAGCTTTCACATGCATATGAGATGATTGAAAATACTATGACTTCACTCAGGTGCACCTTAGTGCTTAAAGTGACATCTTTACTTTTAAACTTTAAATAAATCATTTGTCAAAGATTTTCCCAAGCAATGCATTGTTTGATTTCTTGACTAATTTTTCCATGGATGTTGGTGTGGATCCAAATAAAATGAAGGCCTTGACAACTTCAACCTTTTCTCCATTTATCATAGTGTTATGTCCAGTTGTGAAGAATTTTGGTTTCTTTAGGTTGAGTTTTAATCCATTCTTCATCAAAGGTTATAGTCTTTGATCTTCATCAGTGAGTGTTTAATATATCTTTTTTTTTTCATCAAGAGGTTGAGTTATCTGCATATTGCAGGTGGTTAAATATTTTCCCTCCAATCCTGATGACATGTTCCTCATAAAGTCTAATTTATAAGATTATTTGCTGATTGAATAAATGTGTTGAAAATATACAACACTGATGCACACTTTTCCTGAATTTTTACCATACAGAATTCCCTTGCTCTGCTCAAACAACTGTCACTTGGTCTATGCTCAGGCTATGTATAGCTGAATTAAGTGTTCTAAAATTCTTATTTTTTTTTTAATTTATCCGTAAATTGTTATGATACACAGAGATTAATGCTTTTGCATAATCAGCAACAATATCCTTCATTCCATGAAATCTGAATCCAGGCAAGATTGCAGAGAATTCCCTCTTGTACTGCTACAACTATTTTTTAATTACGTTCAGCAAAATTTTTCTTGTATGTGATATTAACGATATTGTTTGATAATTTCTGCACTTTATTGTATCATCTTTCTTAGAAATGGGCAAAGATATGCATCATTTCCAGTCAGGTGCCCAGGTAGCTGTGTTAAAAATTTCTTGGTATAGATGATTCAGCACTTTCATCATTACGTCTGTCTCTTGAAATAGCTCAGTGAGTATTCTGTCAATTTCTGTAGCTTTGTTTTTGGCCAATGCCTTCAATGGAGTTTGGACTTTTTCCTTTAGTACCATTGGTTATTGATTATATGTTATGTCTTGAAATGGTTTGTAAAGGGATTTTGTGGATTCATTCACTCCATCTTCTCTTGATTCCTACTGAATTGTTCAATATTTTGCCTATAGAATCCTTCAACATTGCTGCTCAAGGCTTGAAATATTTTCTTCAGTTCTTTCAGCTTGAGAAATGTCAAGCTTTTTCTTCCCTTTGTATCTGTGGCATTGGGTCTTCTCGAGTTTCCTTTGAAATATTCTGCACTGCAATTGTACTTCATCATTTCTTCCTTTTGCTTTAGCTAAACAACGTTCAAGAGCAAGTTTCAGAGTCTCTTCTGACATCTATTTTAATATTTTTTTTCTTTCTTGTCTTTTTAATTTCATGTTACTTTCATTGTGTATGATGCCCTTTTGCCATCCCACAGGTTTTCTGTCATTATTGTTCAATGCATCAAATCTATTCTTGAGATGGTCTCTAAATTCAGGTGGGGAATACTTAAATCTATTATTTGAGTCTGATAGATTGCTTTCCATTTTCTTCAGCTTCAAATTGAACTTACACATAAGCAATTGATGGTCTATGCTACCAGCCAGGAGTTAGCTTCTGACTGTCTTCTGATTGATGATATAGAGCTTTTCCATCATCTCTTTCATCATGTGAAGTCAATTAAATTCTTGTATATTCCATCTAGTGATGGTCAAGTTTATAGCTGTTATTTATGTTGTTGGAAACAAAAGTCTTTGTTGTTAATAATGGTTGGTCTTGCTAAATTCTACCACACAATCTCCCACATCATTTCCATCACCCGAGCTATATTTTCCAACTACCACTCCTTCTTCCTTGGTTTCTGCTTTTGAATTCCAATCACCAGTAATTATCAGTGTATCTTGACTGTAGAAGTTGTTAAATATCTTCAGTGTCATCTTCTTTGACATTAATGGTTGGGGTGTGAATTTTAATAACAGATGTATTAACCGGCCTTTCTTGTTTGTGTATGGATATTATCACTGACAGCATTGTACTTCAGGATACATCTTGAAATGTTCTTTTTGATGATGAATATGATGCCATTCCTCTTCAATTTGTCAGTACCAACACAGTAGACCATATTTTTCTCTGATTCAAAATGGCAGTTACAGTCTATTTCAACTAATACCTAAGATATCAATATTTATGTGTTCCATTTCATTTTTGATGACTTCTAATTTTCCTTGAATCATAATTCATATATTCTTATTCAAATTTTAATGGACATCTGCAGGTGTTTCTTCTCATTTTTAATTTTACCACATCAGCAAATGAAGGTCTAGTAATCTTTACTCCATCCACATCATTAAGGTAGACTCTTCTTTGAGGAGGCAGCTCTTCTCAAGTAGTGTTTGAGTGCCCTACAACCTGAGGGCTCCTCTTCTATCACTATAGCAGACAATATTCCACTGCAATCCGTAAGGGTGTCATTGGTCATTTTTTTTTTTTTTTTAAGAAGTAAATCACCAGGTCCTCCTTCCTAATCTTAGTCTGCAGTGTCTATTGAAACCTGTCCACCATGAGTAACTCTGCTCGTATTTGAACTACTGGTGGCATAGCAGTCTCATAGCAACACACAAGCCACCATAGTATGATAAACAGACAAGATGAGTCATGGCAGTGCGAATAGGTGCAAATTAGTTATTTTTAATAATACTTTTATTTTACAATTTATAGTTTTACTCTAACCTGACAACTAGTGTAATCTTTAGAAATTAAGAAAGACTCAATGAATATCTGTTGAGTCAATGACTAAATAAAACAATTAGAACATGTCATTATGGTATGTTGATTCTATCGTCTATCCTAGATCCAAGGTAAATATCTACAAAATATTAGTGCCAAGCTAATGCAACTCAAATCATTAATTTCTTCAAAAATTCACAGGGTTATCAGTTTATCATCAGGCTTGTTTAGATAAAATTGGAGGACTGAAATCTTACTTGATTATATTTGTATTCAAATATTTTAAAATCAGGCATATGCCTATGTTTTCTGTTTTTGTCATCCATTGCTATCAAGTTGACTTTGACTCATACTGAGTCCTGGCTACAGAGTAGAACTACTTTCTATAAGGTTTATAAGGCTGTAACCTTTCTCAAGCTGATTATCAGTCCTTTCTTCCAAGATACATCTGGATGCGTTAGAACATCCAAACTTTCAGTTAATTTATAGAGTGCTACACAGAGACTCCATATTTTGTTTAATATACTAAATTATCTTACTTAAGTTATAACTAACTAGAAAGAGTGTGTTTGCACCCACAGTAGCATGTGTGTGTGAGTGTGTGTTCGCATACATAGTTTTCCTGACTAGATTATTTCATTTGGCAAAGTTTGTTGTTTACCAAAGGGTAACCCTATCTGTTCTTTTATCAGATGACTAATTTGGCTTGTAATGTCATCATTATGACTGTGAAATGAACTTTAAATTACGAATTACTGTTCACATTCACAGTGCCACTTAGAAGATCTGTGACTTAGATATATTGCTTTTTATATCTTTGGGTCTTGCTTTCCTTGTAAAAAATAGGCAGACATTTGCTACTTTTTTTCCAGTACTATACCCAGAAATTTTGAGATGCACAGAAACTATAAGTCCTAAGGAAATGCAAAACATGTGAGATGTTTTCTAAATTAGGCATCTATATTTTAATGAATTTATTCAATGAAAAATTTTAATAAGTTAAATAAAACACCCAGTCCTTTGTCCAATGTTTTGCAAATGAAGTCTTAGGGGCAAGGTGCTGCAGTAGCTGCTGAACAAGGGGTGGGATCTTCCTCTGACATTGATCCCATTGGTAATAATCACAACCTCCCAAAATTTTCTCACTTTAAAGTCTCCTCTTCTGCTAGAAATACACTCTCAAGGACCATTCTCTCCTCCTCCCAAAAAGAAACCTAGGGGAAAAAAAAGAAAAATCTGAATTTGATAAGAAAGTGAAGGCAAGTCCAGACAAGTTCAGGAAAAGTTCTATTTAAAATGCTTACCTCAATGTCTTCCCCCCCCCTCTCCTTACACAGTTTTGCTTCCATTTTTACAGACACCAGACCTTTGGATCAATGGTCTGTGGTATCCCATCTGTATTTACACTGTCCAGGCTGTTATCATTAAAATTTTTAGATTATGTTTTTATAGCATGGCATCTGAATCACAGAAGACACAAAATAATTAAGTGAAAGTGCATGAAGTAACATGTGGAGTGGAAGGGCACTAGCCTTGGTGTTAGACCTGAAATTAAATGTTGATTCTATTACTACCTCAACTTTTTAACAGTTACTTAATCTTGCTCTTATTTCATATCCTCTTGTGGAAAAGGGTAATAGTTTTGACCTAAAAAGATAAGAACATATTTTATATATATAGATAGATAGATATAGATATAGATATAGTCCTTATCTTATATATATATAATATATATAATCCAATACTCCTCCTTGGGTTTCTGATCTGTGGTGGTGTAGTGCCTAAGACATTTG
>NW_006922139.1:194229-195243 GCF_000298275.1 Orycteropus afer afer
AAATACCCAATAAATGACCATAGCTCTAAAGTTATAGGATTGAGGTAGTTTAGAATGAAAATGTGGGTGCAACACTCATGGTGAGCTGAAAGTCATTACATACATTCTTTATAACAGACTCACTCTTTTAAAGAGTCTTAAAATGGAAGTGTAATATAATATCTCAAAAAGCAGTAGGGAAACAATAGTTGGGGATAGGCCAATCTGCTCTCTTACATCACCACCACCAACGAAAGACTAAGCTCTCAGTAGAGGCTCCATTGGTAGCGACCATGACCCTGTGTAGCATAAAGCCTTCTATAATATGGCCAGAAGAGTCAGCAAATCAAAGATTTGTCTCACTGAACTCTTGTGATCTTCTGAGGATAAATAACCACAACAGTAACATTATAAGTACGTTTAAAATAGTAGAAAACTTGATATCCTGGAGAGGTTACCAAGACATCACAAATCACAGATATTCTAGAAAATGCTAGTTACCTTTAACTTACCAAATATTATTTCCTCAAAGTTTTTATTTTGTGGAATTAGGAACACAGCTTTAAGAAGAAAGTGGTAAAATAAGGTTCCAAAGTTAAATATTTCTTAGGGAACTGTTGGTTATAGTGTTTGCTATTTGTTATGTCTTTAGCATTTACAAAAATACTGCATATGGCTTTACCACTGAGAAGGTCATTGGTAGACTATAGTTTCCTAGCCAAACATTTGCAAATTCAAACAAGAGACAATGTCTTTCTCCAGTAGATATTATTAACCAGCAGCATCCATGAAGAGAAAGATAGTACAAGATATAAACTAAAGTAACAAAAATTTAATTTAAGGAGCCAGAAAAGTGATAATCAATTAATATTAATTTGTAGATTAAGCTTTCAAATATTAATTTAAATTATCTTCATTTTTTCTTTGTTCATTAGATTTATTTTTATTTTTATTTTCTTAAATAAGTATCTCTGAAACTTACTACTATTTCATATATTTATTTAAAAAATCACACCTAATCCTACCTTGAGAAAA
>NW_006922139.1:200138-223112 GCF_000298275.1 Orycteropus afer afer
TGCATTTGGTTTGTTCTCATCTCAACCCTGGACTTGTCACAGCAGCTAGCCCTGCCAATTTTGGTGTGCCAGCCCCTGCAACCAAGTGAGTGGGGAGAATCCTCTAGATCCACCATTATGTGAGCCATTTCCTTGGCAGTTTGTGTGTTCTGTGAGACATTACAGCAAAACATGGAACCCTAAAATGGGAGGGAAAGTACTCAGGGAGCAGGAGTTGATGTTAGAGATGATGGAGTGGTACAACAGTTTGGAAAAGTTAGGCATTTGGGATGGCTTTAACCTCTGCCTCATAGGGACCAGGCTTGTGCTGATCCTTATGAAATAAATTATTCAAGTAGTAATAAACCATTCCCATGTTACTCTCAGTAACCTCATAGAACTACAAATTGTAGGTTTGTTTACCGTATGTCACTATGTCAGTGACATTCTTCTAAAATAATTAAGTGGATTAGGACTCTCCATCAAGCAAATGACACTAGTTTGTCTAGTTGTTGTTGTTAGGTACCATTAAGTCATTTCCAACTCATAGTGACCCCATGCACAACAGAATAAAACACTCTCTGATCCCGTACTGTCCTCATAATCTTCACTATGCTTGAACCCATCAGCGCAACCACTGTGTCAATCTATCTCATTGAAGGTCTTTCTCTTGTTGGATGTCCCTCTACTCTAGCAACCATGATATCCTTCTGACAACATTACAAAATAGGTGAGATGAAATCTGGCCATTCTTGCTTCTAAGTAGCATTCTGGCTGTGCCTCTTCCAGGGCAGATTTGTTTGGTTGGAGTTTCTTATTAATGTGCTACAAGGAGATTAGACTAGATGGATCTACTTGCTTTCTGGAAAATCACCCAGATAAGGGCAGGCACACGGACAATGTGGCAGTTGCTTCATTCCTTTGTTCCCATATTAAAATTAAGCTTTTTTACAACATTTTTATCAAGACCATCAATGACATTTATATTTTTAAATTCAGTGGTCAGTTCTTAGTTTTCCTCTTCTTGGTAGTACTGGATGTAGCTTATCATCCCTTCTTCTTCTTCTTCTTCTTTCACTGTTTTCTAGGGCTCGTCGTCTTTTTTTACTGCTTTCTTGGGCTACAATCTCCTTCTCTCTCAATCTTTCTATCTTGCTGACCACTGTTTCTTCTCTTCCTTTATGGTTCTTCTTGTATTCCAGATCTCTTAAGGTTGGACTACATCATAGGGCACTGTCCTTGGAATTCTTCTCTTCTGTATCCATGCTCTTGTAATCTCACATAATTTCACGAAACTCACTGTTATATATAAACTGAAGAGCTTCTCAGATTTCTATTTCCCTTCCAGTATTTGTTCTCAAACTGTGAAGAAAACTATGTTATAGACGCATTGCTGTCAAGTTGGTTCTGACTCATGACAACCCCATGAGTTATAGAATATTCTGCTGCATAGGATTTTTTTGGCTGTAATTTTAACCAAAGCAGATTGCCAGACATTTCCTCCAAAGTTAGTGTATGGTGAAGTTATATACCCTCATAGTAATTGTCTAGAAGACAGAGGGACATCTTATTCCTGAGGTTAGTAAAGGGTGGAAGGGGGAACAGTAGGCATTTCCTCATCCTTGTTTCTTACTCTTTGCACACATCTCCTCTTCAAAAACTGAAGTTAGCAAATTGCTCTTACAGACTGAAAGGAAAGGGAAAACAGATGGAAAGGCAAGAGGAGGGGGTGGAAAAAAGGGAAAGGAGGCAGGCTGACACCTGTTTTCCAGCAGAATGATCATTAAAGTTATCACTTGTTATGCCAGAAGCTTTATTTTAAATACCCTATCTGCTACCTTCTGGGTTAAATAAATTGTTTTGAATATGCATTTCATTCAAATTACTTTCCATCATAGACAGTGACTTCACTTAAAGTTACTGAGCACTTCTGGTTATTCCAGAAAAACAATGAAAGTAAAGTAAAGGGAATATAAGCCCCCATCTCACCCATTCAGAAACATTCACTGCTTCTGAATATAAAGTAGACATTTTGGCACTACGATATAAAGCTACTTGATAGGACCAACTATCAGGATTCTGAAAAATAATTAAACATAATCACCAAAAACAAACTCACTGCCATGGAGTGATTCAGACACATAGTGACACCCATAGGGTTTCCAAGGCTGTGAGTCTTACAGGAGCAGAATGTGTCATCTTTCTGCCACAAAGTGGCTTGTGGGTTCAAACCACCCACATTTTGGTTATTATTCAAATGCCTTAACCACTGCATCACCAGAGCTCTGTAATTAAACATTAAAAAGAAAATAAATAAAAGATTAGGGTAGAAAATAATTTCATAGATTAGTACTGACCACAAGATAATTACTCTGAGGCTAGAAATTAATCTAACAGAAGTTGCTAGATATCTAAGCCATACTTACATCAATTTAGTTTCTTTCAAACATAAAGGTCGTTGTGTTGTGCTGATGTAGCTATTTGTAGAAATAAATAGTACTGGCGATCGCAAGGTCCATCTATGATATAGAAAGAGTTTTAGAAATTAGTCTTTATTGATTCGTAAATATCCATTTCGTTGACTGTTATTAAGGTAAGTACAATATAAATGTAACAATTCCTGGCTGAACACAATGGTTGAATTATTTTCTCTAGATATTTACATGTATTTGTTGCAAGTAACATATGGAAGATCTGGAAATGTTAAGTTCTGACTGTGCTAATACTTCTGTTTTAACCTAATTATGTTTTGATTTAATCAGTAACTATAGAATTTATTACAGACTCTTAGTGTAAGTAACTGCTCCTTTTCAGGATATTACTAAATATGCATGTAAATTAAAATGGCATATATTTAGATGCAAAAGAACAATGCTTTAAGAATATATCAGCCCCCAAGGTCTGCTCAAGGCTGGGACAGTCCCCTGCTCTGTTTACTTAGGTGTTTTAAACATCAGTGGACCCCTCTTCCCTGTTCTCGAAGAATACTTGAATGTCAGAGCTGCAGGAAAAGGTTGGGGGGCTGCAACCCCGTGTTCCCAGGCACCCCCTTTTCCTCCCAAGTTTTGTGTGATTGTTTCCATCTGTGGTGGCTGATGGGGGCTGACGTCCCTCCCCGGGCTTTCCACCACCTGGATCTGTAGACTGCTTTTTCCAAAGTCACCTGGTGGCGCTTCCCTGAGGGGCTGGGGGACAGGTCACCGTCCTCGCCACCCACCTCCATCTTTTGACCGTCAATGGTTCCACGTTTTTGCAACTGGGTATTCTCTGCCGTTTGTAACCAACACGAGATAAGGGCCCCTTCACCCGTTGTGGGCGCTGGCGGCAATTTCACTGTGGAGCCACGAGCTCCCAGCAGCTCTTGGTTTCTGTGAAGGCGGGACAGCTGCTGCTCCCCTGCACCCCGTTCCCACTGCTACCCCCACGACCCCTCAGAACCTTCACTGTGAGAGAGCAGGGGACCCCCGGGCCAGCTCCTGCGGCGGGCGGGGGGCAGCCGTTCTCACCTGGAGATTTTACAGACAGACTTTTCAAAACTTTTTTTAAAGTGGGGTAACAAGGGAGCTCTGGTGGCCTAGTGCCTAAAACACCTGACTGCTAACCAGAAGGCTGGCGGCTCAATCCACTTCCACAATCCACTTCCGTAGTGATACTGCCTCGGAAACCCAAGGAGGGGTCGCTATGAGTTGGGTCCGACTCCACGGCAGTGACTTTGGTGTTTTTTGGTTAATAGCATCCAAGCCCTTTACCTCCACTGTACCAGGTGAACTAACACAGAGCAAAAGTTTTCCTTTAGACCAACTGTCAATGCTAGAATTTTGCATTCTGTTTTGTAAGGATTTAATAAAAGTTATAAAAACTTGAAAAAAAAAAAGGAATATATTATCATGGTAATGATAGCTTTATCACTCTTAATATGTTTAAATTTACATTACCAGATAAATTTTACTCATATTACAACTTTATATTGTCTTATTAAACTAGATGGCGTAGTGGTTAAAGCTTCCGGCTGCCAAGCAAAATGTGGGTGGTCCAAGCTCACCAGCTGCTCCATGGTAGAAAGATGAGACAATCTGCTTCCATAAAAATTTTCAGCCTCAGAAACCCTATGGAGCAGCTCTACCCTATCCTAAAGAGTCATTATGAGTTGGAATGAGCATGATGGCTGTGTTTCTTTCTCTTTTTTTCAATTAAACTAGAGATAGAACACCATCTCTATTGTTATTTGTATAAAATGTCCTGGTAATCAGTTAATTAGTGGCTATCACTCCACTCCACAAAGAAAACCAACTACAAAATCCGGAAATAAACCAAAAGCAGCTGTACTGGACAGTGATTGCCACAGATAGACATTTGTGCGAAGTACACACACTTGGGGAATGGGAGTTACGCCTACAGAATTCACATATGATTTTAGACTGAGGTCAAGGACAATTAACATGAAAAAAAGCAGGGTGAGGAGTACTGGTGGTGAAATACCTAAAGTATTTTAAACTAGGAAACCAGAAAACTCAAGCCAAAGAAGCCATAATTCTGATAAGAGAGGAAAGTTCCTGGAAGAGTCACTCCCCATATTCTATCTATCCATATTATTTTATTTATGTTCAAACGTTTTGTGGAAAGTTGAATTTGTAAGGAATAAATTTGGATATTAAGCTGAGGAAATGTTTAAGCAAAATCTTGATGCAGCTTATTTTTTCTCCTTATGGCTTATATTGAAATCTGGGAGGAAAGCAATAGATTTAAAAATGAACTGTGTGAAGAGAAACCAGAATTTAAAGATTTGGAATATTTTATTTTAAAAACCAGAGAGCATACCCTGGAATTGACACAATGATTATGGCTACACAATTCTTGCTAAAGATATAAGGCCTGTGACTGATGGATCCAATCAACTGCCACATCAGAAATCTTGTCATCTTGGACTGAAAGGGATAGAGATAGGAAAAAAATAAAAAGTAAAATAGCTGTTTTCCTCCTGGATGTGGGACCTGTGGGATAGGAGCCAATGGAGCTACTCGGTTGTAAACATCTATTGTTTTCTTAAAAAAAAAAAAAAAAGGTTAGGGGGTAGGGACAATTTGGAGACTAGCAGGACTGTAAAAGGGTCACTCAGGGCAGCGCCACTACTTCTTCAGTTTCAAAGGGTATAGCCACCACTCCTAGGTTTCAAAGGATTGAGCTACTACCTCCTCAGTTTCAACAGGTAGAACCACCACCTTTTAGATTTCAAAGGGTGGAGCCACCACTCTCTAGTATTCAAAGAGTGGGTCACCTTTGTCCAGTGGGTGGGCTTATTGTTCTGGTGGGCCAGAGAATGTGGTCCCCACTGCTATTTGAGTAGGCAAGGTGCTCTGCCATTGGTTCCGGGAATGTGGCCTCCCAGGACTAAGGTGATGAAGTCATTGTCCCAGGGGACCTGAAAGGTGGGGCTGATGGCGAGGGTCATGATGCCTCTGCCAAAGAACTTAATGCATGGTCAATAACTAGAATCTAGGTGGTTCTATTGCTCAAATTGTTTTCATACTTGGATAGCTAAAGCAATCAGCCCTGTTTGCATGAACTTACTTGGTAAGCATGACTTTCTTTCCTTTCAGTTTCTCCTATTGGAATATAAATGTCTACCTCGTGTCTATTCTAACAGTGTGGAAGTAGATATCTTGTATTCTAGCTTTTTTCAGGCCCACAGATGAAAGAACTCTGACCTAGGATGGAGCACAGAATCTCACTTATACTTGATTTCATTATTCAGATGATGAGATTTTACGTGTAGAATTGATGCTGGAATAGGTAGTGGAAGAAAACACACTAACCAAACTCACTGCCTTCTAGTAAGTTCTGACTCATAGCAACCCCTCCTTGGGTTTCCGAGGTGTTATCTCTACAGAAGTAGATTTCCCAGTCTTCCTTCTGAGGAGTTGCTGGTGGGTTTGAACTACCAGCCTTCTGGTTAGCAGTCAAATGCCTTAGGCACTACACCAAAAGTAGTAAAAAATACTGGTTATGACTACGTGAACAGGTATAGAAATTAAGACTATAATTGTTATGAGTATTTCATCTTTGTTTTATTATGAATATATTTGTGTGTATAAAATATCTTTGTTTTTGTCATACTGTTATTCTATTACTTATCACAAAACATATAACGTAGTATGTTTTTAGTTACACATGTTAGCTGTATTATGTAAGTGGATGTATGACTTTGTATTGACTTTCTTTGCCAATTTTATATGGCTTAAGGAAATGTATATGGATACTAATTAACAAGAGGTGGCCTTCAATAGTTAATTTTAACTGTCAACTTGGGTAGGCTATTGTTCTTTGCTGTTTGGTCAAACTCTAGTCTATTTGCTGTAATTAAGTTTACAGATCATTAAATCAATTGACCTTGGTTAGATCAAATCCTTGCTATACCTGAGCCCATCGTTGTAGCACCTATGTCAAACCATCTCATTGAGGGCCTTCCCCTTGACCCATCATTTTACCAAGCGTGCTATCCTTCTCCAGGGAATAGTCCTTTCTGACAACATGACCAAAGTAGATCAGATGCAGTCTGGCCACTCTTACTTCCAAGGGGTATTCCAGCTGCACTTCTGCTAGGGCAGATTTGTTCCTTCTTCTGGAAGTCTATGTATGGTATTCTCAGTATTCTTCACCAGCATCACAACTCAGTAGGATCAACTTTTCTTCCATCTTCCTTGTTCATTGTCCAGCTCTCACAGGCGTATGAAGTGATTGAAAATGCCATGGCTTGGGTTAGGAGCACCTTAGTCTTCAAAGAGATATCTTTGCTCTTCAACTCTTGAAAGAGGTCTTTTGCAGCAGATTTTCCCAGTGCAATATATCATCTGATATTTTGACTGCTGCTTCCATTGGTGTTGATTGTGGAACCAAATAATATGAAATCTTTAACAACTTCAATCCTTTCTTCATTTATTGTGTTGTTGCTTATTGGTCCAGTTGTGAAGATTTTTGTTTTCTTTATGTTAAAATGAAATCCATACTGCAGACTGAAGTCTTTAATCTTCATCGGTAAGTTCTTCAAGTCATCCCCACTTTCAGCAAGCAAATTTGTGTCATCTGCATGTAACAGGTTGTTAAGAGTCTTCCTCCCATCCTGCTGCCATGTTCTTCTTTATATAGTCCAGTTTCTTGGATTATTTGTTCAGCATACAGATTGAATAAGTACGGTGAAAGGATATTTCTTTCTATCATCTATTTTTTGTTGTTTAGAGAAATATTGTCTGATGTAAAGATGGTCTGGTAGAGTTTCCAGGCTGATGATTTGGCCAATGAATCTTTACTGTTTGCAATACTGGCAGCTGATTTACAGCTTTGAATGTAGACTGTTGTTATCCTGGCCAATTTGAACTGATGAGAATTGAAACCTGAATCTAGATTTATGCTCTAGAATCTTCAGGTATTACCATATTTCATGATTTAAAAAATGACCTTGCTATCTGCTGCTTCTGGTCCTAAAGTCAGTAGGAAAATAAAAGATACATTATCATTTCCAAAATCTATGAGAAATGTTGCCTCTTTTCAAAACTGAATGTGTGTGACCAAGAAAGGCCTCATGAACACATATTCTAATCCTACTCCCCCTTAACTGGCATCATGACAAGAGGTCTGCTGTTAGAGTTCAAATGAGGCTGGGAAAGAGAGCTGTTGCCAACTACTGCACCCTAGGAGCCCAACAAAGACCATGGGAAAACAAAACCATTTCCAAAGATCACAGGCTTTGAATTAAAGGAACCCAAAGGAAAACAAAGAATGGTGTGAAAATTATGAACTGAGATGTCTCCACTTGTTTCATTTGGGTGGTGTGAGCACTAGTTTCATTTGGGTGATTGGAGCATTCTGAACAGGCAAACACCTTTCTCCCCACTAACTAATACAGGCATTTGGGTTTCTATCATCATTTGCTTTTTTTAGTTATGTGTTAACCATTCTTTAATAGCAAAGTACAAGACTAGAGGAAAACTTGGAAGGTGAGAAATCCTCCGAAGATGTTAGCTTTTAAAACACAACTAATGACACTAATCTTAAGGCAAACTGGATTTTAATTATTGATGTAGTTAAGGCCTGACCCTGCAGATTTCAGTTGTTCCATAAACACATTCCTCTAGATTTGGCTGCAGAATCCCTGTAGGCTAGAAACTGTGAGATGGAACTTGTAATTAAAAAAAAATAGGAAGGGTTTCCAGCAACTTAACCCCCAAGTTCATTCATCAAACATTAACCCTCACACACCCTGTATATATATAGGTATCCCCATAGCCTCTTATTCATATTGACAACCTGTGCTTGACAGCACCCATGAAAGAACTGACAGCCTTCCTCCAAAAGCAACACACTCCATATTGAAGTTGCTTCAACACCTTCAGATTTACCTTTCAGACTGAAAGCTTTCATACATGGTGATTAATACAATTCACAAAGGACCTATTTATAAAAGGATTCCTTGTGCACCCTGGTGATAGTTGCTAAAGTAATTTTCTTCTGCTTTGGAGCAAGGCTGGGGAATTCTTGACTTCACAGAATTCTCATGTATTTACACAGGTGTGGAACCATGCATATGTTATTCCCTGCTTCTCTGTGATTTCTCTTCTCTCCTTTTCTCTTCCTATCTCTCTGTGTATCCCTCTGTTATACACTAGATCTCTATTAAGAAAAGAACAGTTATTTTAGTGTGTGTGAAAGTTTTGGGAAATACACTGGGAGCTATGTTATAATCGTCAATAGGTTTTTCTATTTTAGATCTCTCTTAACAAGATGTGTCACAGTATAATGGCTCCATTATGTCTATAAACAATCTGGATCATGATGGCTTTTTCTGAGTTGTCTAAAATTTCCAGAAGACAGCAATTTTTATATGTAAGATAAAAGTGATATCCTAAAATGCCACCATTTTGATTTGCTTTTGGTTCTTGTATAAAGCCGTGGAAATATTAGGTATGTAAGTCACAACTCTGAATTGTGGGATTATCTTTATTCCTCCTCTGATATTCTGCAGTAAGATGCATTTTTCATATACATAAAGGGATACTTGTAGGATTCTAAGAATACTTCTTAATACTAGGAGAACTATTTATATGTGCTTTGAATTTACTGTGGAAAATTCTGTCAATTATTATTTTGTTGCAGGCAGCTTAATGTATTTTCCATTGTGTTAACTTATAAAATAGAACTTGGTTCTAATAATCAACAATCAAAAAGAACAGCTTCCTTTGGTCTCTATCAGATTTTCCTCCAAATACGAAGCCAAGAAAAGTCACTTCTCTGTGATGTTTTCATTAGCTGATTCAATAGAGATAGGGAGTTAAGAAAATATGTGAGGCATAATACACATAGGTTTAAAAATAAGTTTAAACCACTGTAGTTATTCTTGAGGGGGAGAGAAACTCTTTAGAAGAGATATCATAGCCATAAACTGAGAATAGACCAATTTTATACTAATAGTTCACTCTATGAGGGTCTGATTTTTCCTTTAGTTTCTGTCTACTACTTTTAAAACAGGAGCTCTGGTAGCGTAGTGCCTAAGGCACTTGACTGCTAACCAGAAGGTTGGTGGTTCAAACCCACCAGCCACTCCTTGGAAGGAAGATGGGGCAATCTAGTTCCATAGTGATACTGCCTCAGATACCCAAGGAAGGGTCGCTATGAGTTGGGTCCAACTTGATGGCATATAACAACAACAACAACAACTTTTAAAATAATCCCCTTTATCACCTGTTCTTTCTGCTTCAGGCCATTTAAACATGGGACAAATAAAGAAAATTATGCCCATTTGGGGCTGCAGTACACAGGTTATTTAATTTATAGAGAATCCCAAATAAAATGTGTGTCTTTTATTCTGTCTAACTATTATTGCCAATTATATTAATGAGGAGTGGACCTTTGTAAACTTCAGATATGTATAAACATATTTCCCTTGACAGAAGTTCATAAACTGAGTTTCTTGACTTAGACTAAGAGAAGATTTTAAAAGTAACTCATAATTAAAGAACTGACATATGACTGACTAATATTTCAGTCATGGGCAAAAGGGTTTTAAGAGAAAAAAAAACATTATCACATTTATTTATTTATTTAAAACCACGTGTTTGTGTAGACCAAATCAAAACCAAACACACTACCATCAGGCCAGTTCTGACTCACAGCAACCCTCATTGGGTTTCCAAGGCTGTAAATATTTATGGAAGCAAATTGTCTCATCTTTCATCCACAAACCTCCTAGTTAACAGTCTTAACCACTACCCCACCAGAGCTCCTTATGTTTGTATAGAGATCTAGCTATTTAGGATTGTTGATAATCTATGATAAAATGACTTTAATAAACAAATTGCAATGGAACTGGTACTTAATTGTTTAAAACAAAGCAAAGTGTAAGATTAATTGTCTCAGTAGAGACAACCCAATAAAATTATTAAGACTTTAAAGAATAAAGATCTGGTAAATCATCCAGCCAAACATGTTATATAAATAGGACCTTTTTGACCTTTTATATTTGGTTTTATAGATCTCTGGATGTATTTGAATAGGTTTGGCTCTATAATTCATCCACATCAATCTTTCTTGTCAGAATAATCAAGGGAGGAAAAAAGTTATTTGGCATCTTACATGAGCCCAGCATTTCCCAATGGAAACTGACTTCACTATATCTACGGTTAATCTTCTCTCTATTATTCCAAGTTTAGTATAATTGCTGCACGAAGGTGATATGAAAATTCATGAAACGTTCCATATTTTTACCGAGCTCTGGTGACATAGTGAATAAAGCATTTGGCTGCTAAGCGGAAGGCAACCAGTTCAAATCTACCAGACACAATGGGAAAGGAAGATGAAACAATCTACTTCTGTAAAGATTTACAGCCTCAAAAACCAATGGAGGTCACTGAGAGTCAGAATCGACTCATTAGCAGTGAGTTTGCTTTTTGATACATATATAGACATATACATACACACACAAATATACACATACATAATCAGTTGAAGCATGGAAAACAGTAGACCTTTTTTAATTTTAATCATTTTCTGAATATTTTGAAATGCAACTAGTATGCATATATTGGGAGATGTTTAAAAATGGCAGGTTTTGTTGATTATATGTAGCAATGCATCTCAGTATAATCTATTTCTCTATATTGTTTCTATTATTAGGCACTGTGAATAATTGCCACTTGATTCCTTTTTTGCATTACTTAGTTTGCATATTCATTAATTTCTGGTTTTCTTTACAAGTGTAGAATTACGGAAGCAGATTTCAGAATGCCATACATTTTATGAGACTGGCATGTATTTGATATATAATATTATGCCATATATTGGAAACAAAGCAAAGAGGGCTTACGTAGTCACAGGAAGTGCATGTGCTTAAGGCAACACATTTGAGCACCTTTAACCTATTTCTTGCTGAAATTCATTTTCTTTATGGTAATCTACATAATCTACCAAACACTGCTGTCCAATCAAGTCCAACTCATAGCGACCCTTCCTTGGGCTTTCGAGGCAGTTTCTCTATGGAAGTAGATTGGCCAATCTTCCTTCTGAAGAGTGGCTGGTGGGTTTGAACTGCCAGTCTTTGGGTTAGCAGTCAATGCGTTACCACTATACCACTAGAGCTCTAGAAAATTCCCAAATCACATGGAGAGGTCTGATCAAAGTTAAAAACCACTAGACTGACATGCAACCAAAACTGTCCCAAATAATAGATAGAAAATGATGGAATGGCTTTGAATTAACAGATACAGATTTGGATTCTGGCCCTTCTTAATATGTTTAAGCTATAGTTTTCCTCATGCATGAAATGAAGGTAATTGTATTTACCTCATAAAATTGAAATAAGGAAAAAGAGAAAGTAGTGTGCAAAATATCAGACAACTGCTAATGCTCACATAAAATGGACACATTTTTTCTTTGCTTTCTAATATGTATTGAGGGCATGCATATACAGTATACAGAACACTGCAGGAAATAAAAATTATATGAAGTACACAAGGAAGAGAGGGTGAAATACAGGAATATGAACTATATGAATTGTGATCTGTGATCAGAGAGTGAGAATTTCTTTTGTTGGAATGGTGGAAAGCATGAGTATATGGAAGTAATGTAACATCAGTCAAGCTGGTATCCCATGGACTGTCTTAAATTCTACATGAAGAATGTAGACTCCTACTTTTTAGGTTATAGAGAGCCACTCATTGTTTCTGAGCAAAGGGAAAGTCACAGTTAAAACTTATTTCAACCAACTGTGCTGTGTAGTATTAAGTGGAGAAAAACAAACCAGATAAGAAGCATGAAATAATGGACTGAAGTCAGAAAAAAGTGAAAAAAAAATGAAATAATGGTTGATGTGTGAGAAGACCATCAAAAGCAAAAACAACAGAGTTAAAGAAGGATTGCATGAGAAAGGGAAAAGAGATTTAACATTATTCCGAAATTATTGAGAATATGGAAGCTGGAAGTTGGCTTTGAGGGGAGATCATGAGTTCTGATTATGACATAATGAATGGTGGGCACACAGATACAATATTGAAATGGAAGTACCTAACAGTAGGAAAGACAACACTGAAGCTAACAAATTAGTTTGAAAATAGAAATACAGGTCTCGGCAGCATCAAGATATGTTTTGGAATACATTACACAGCCCCTACAGATGATTATGCCCCTTTTCTCTGATTAGAACAGACTGAATTACATGATCTGCTTTAGGTGTTGTTATGGGAGAGGGATAACTTATCATTTCAGAAGTGCTATTAGAGCTAATCTCTCTATGGTCACATTTTCTTTTGTTTCTCCATACCAACCAGAGATGTTCCCCACCATGCAAGCCTGGGTTCCAGAGTTTGGATAAGTATATTGAACAAAGTCCACTCCTTTACTAACATCACAAGAACCTCTGCTGTGAATTCTTCAGCATGCCTGAGGAGGGAACAAACCTGTGCTGTTACAGACAGCTATGATTTTTTTTTTTTTTTTTCCTTCCATAGGAGCTTTGGTGGCGTAGTGCCTAAGGTGTTTGTCTGCTAACAAGAAGGCTGGTGATTCAAATGCACCAGACACTCCTCAAAAGGAAGATCAGGCAATCTACTTTTATAGAGATACTGCCTTGGAAATCCAAGGAGGGGTGGCTATGACAGCAGTGAGTTTGGTTTTTTGGTTGTTATAACATTGCTTAGCATATTTTGACTGATACAAACAAAAGTAAAGAGTCAGTTTTTGATATGGATGAACACGCTAAAGGAATGACTGTGGAGATATGAGGAACTGCCGTAGATTGAACTTCAGAAAATAATTTTAGAAATTAATACAGAAAGAGGAGTCATTAAATGAAAAAAGGTCACTAGAGTTAAAAAAAAAAAGTTTTCAAGAATGAAGGGGAATTCAACACACTGTATATTGTAGATAAGAAAAATATTCTTTGTCTTGATAGTTGTAAAGATTAGAGAACGCTGCTAAATGAGAAACTGTCAACCTCGAATCCTGTCTCAGAAGTGACTCTTGGTGTTTTATTGCACTGTCTGGAAGGGAACACCTTGAAAATCACCAACATTCAAAGAAATGAAAGAAAATCCAGCTGATATTATTGTTACATGCAAGTTATCTGCTTCTCTAGGGATTTTAAATTCTAGCTCGATCAAAAAAGATCAACACCAAAACCTCCTTGGACCTCATAACCTTGTGATTTCTACTTTCACTTTTACCACTATCACTAAAAGAGGATTTTGTTAAAACTTATTCTAAAAAATCTGATTTGTACAAAATGTTTTTGCATTTTCACAATACTAAATTTCATTCTATCCTATAAAAATATTATGTAATAAGTCAAATTCTTGCTAGCCCTTTCATCTCTTGAGGGAGAAGTTGGTGGGTCCTCCAGTAAATAGGAAATAAAGAAATAAGAATACTATTTAAAGAATTAAACTAGAGGATCAACACATAAAACATGGGGGAGTGACATGATAGAGGACAGTCGTAAACTTTTGGTTGCAAGTAGACTCTTGTTTAGATCACCTTAAAGAAAAATTATTTTTGTTGTATTTTTGTAAATGTACTGGTGGACAGGAAGAAAAATCGAATTATCATTAAGAATTGAGTCACTTCCAAAAATGGACAGCCTCTTGTTTAGGGGTCAGTGACCACTCTTGATCTCTAGGACAGTTATCCATTTGTTTTTATCCAATGAGGCCAAAAAACTAATCTCAAGTAGATTAAATTTATCAAGGTAATGTGCCAAGCACCCAGACATCCTTTTCTACTGGTGACATCTGCTTAATATTGCACTATTATGGGGAAAACATGTTTACATTTATGTATGTACATTTCTACTGTAGACTCTCCTCTACTGTAAATGAGTGAGTATATGGAAAACACTTGGAAGGGTACCTGGTACGTAGTTGATGCTATAGAGATATTCACTATTGCTATTGTGATGATAACTTGACACAAGTTGTTTCAAGCTTCCACTCTTACAGCTTTATTACCTTCCTACTATCATCTACATTTCATCCACATAAATCACTCTTAAAATGCAAATCAGAAATCAGACCATGATGAAAGTTACTCAGTGTTTCATCTACAGATAAAGTTTAAGTTTCCTCTTAAGACATAAAAGTAAAAGGTCTCTATTTCCTACTCAATGTCAAATTCTATGGCCACACTTTGCAAAATTGTGCTTTCTTGTTCTTGGCATGAATTCCTTGGAGATTCATTGCATTTATGGAATAATTGCATGCCTGCATTGCCTTATATTTTCCTTTTCCCTTTGCAGGCAATATCCACCCCATTCAAGCTTTGTTATGTAGATAACTTTTTTATTTTATTATTATTATTATTTTTTTACATACTTGATCAGTCAGGTATGTCACTGTGCCACCAGGGCTCATATGTGGAATTAGTAATTGTAGTGGTAGTTATGTGCCATTGAGTAGGCCCCGACTCATAGCGACCCCCCTTGGGTTTCCCAGGTGATATCACTATAGAAGTAGGATTGCCCAACCTTCTTTCCAAAGAGTGGCTGGTGGGTTTGAACCACCAGCCTTCTGTTTAGCAGTCAAGTGCCTTAGGCACTATACTACCAGAGCTCCTATGTGGAATTAGGCAGGGCATATATATTAACTAAAAAAACACATAATGGTAATTAAATCTTAGCATTATATGAAACCTTAGAGCTAATTTAATAAAACACTAAAAGCTAATGGATGAAGAAATTAAGGAACAGAAACTAAGAGATTTGCCTGGAGAAATATTGGTGTCAATGCTGGAAGAGTCTATAAAAGCCAGAGAACCACAGGTATAAATTCATTTTCTTTTACATTAAATCACATTTATTTTGTCTGCTTTTGTGTGTCAGTTTCACAAAAGTCCAGAGTAATGACCCAATGAGAAATAAAGATATTGTCTACTTTACCTAGGAGCTCTGGTGGTGTAATGCCTAAGGCATTTGACTGCTAACTAGACAGTTGGCAGTTCAAACCCACCAGCCACTGTGAGGAAGGAGGACTGAGCAATCTACTTCCATAAAGATTTACCACCTCAGAAACTCAAAGGGCATTGCTATGAGTCGGGATCCACTCCATGGCAATTCGTTTGGTTTGGGGTTTGGTTTCGTACTTTGCCTGCAATCTATTATTCCAACAAATATCCATTGGCCACCTGCACTGTGTCAGACATATGTTGTTGTGTTGTTGTTGTTATGTGCCATCGAGTCGGCCCCGACTCATAGCGACCCCTCCTTGGGTTTCCGAGGCAGTATATATATATATATATATTACTTCAAAGCTTAATAGTCATCATTTTATGAATGAGGAAATAGAAACCAGGCATATTTAGTAAGATTCCTAAGTATCCAAGAGGAGATAAGATGAAAACCATGAAGGTCTATTTCGGGAGCTCTGGTAGCATAATGGCTAAGGCACTTGACTGCTAACCAGAAGGCTGGCGGTTCAAACCCACCAACCACGTTAGCAGTCAAATGCCTTAACCACCAACCACTAGAGCTCCTAAGCAAACAAAGCTACTCCTATATTTCTATCCCCAAAAAAGCAAACAAAACAAATAAAAAAAAATATATTCAATTTCAGTTTTGGAGTAAGTGGGAGAAAAAAGAAAGGATAGTGGTAAAAAAATAAAATATAAATGACACATTGTATCATTTAATGGTGGTTTGTAGAAAAAAAAGGCAACCCATCAATTATTTATTGACTATAATCTTCCATATGCTCCTCTACAACTTTTCTGAAATAGAGATATTTTACTACTATTTTTTATGTGTGAAAATGAAATCTTCAAACTCAATTCAACATCTTATTCCACTGTGCAACTTCAGGGCATTGTGCCAATTGAGCACAAGTTTTGCTGGGAATCCAAAAGATAAAGATAGGCAATAATCATAAAATTTCAAATAGAAGATCTGGATTCAGGGTGATAGGGGAAAAAAAAAATAATATGTGGCATATTGAAAGATACAAAAGAAAATAAAAATGTAAGAGAGAGAGTAACTAGGGTTAAGACAGGAGAGATAAATTGACTTTTTATGCTGAAAAGCTTCCAGTGCCAATTTACAAGGTCTAGTCTTTATTTAGGAACTCTGGTAGCATAGTGCCTAAGGCACTTGACTGCTAACCAGAAGGCTGGTGGTTCAAACCCACTAGCCACTCCTCGGAAGGAAGTTTGGACAATCCTACTTCTGCAGTGATGTTGTTGTTGTTGTTGTTATGTGCCGTCGAGTCGGCCCCGACTCATAGCGACCCCTCCTTGGGTTTCCGAGGCAGTATCACTAAGGAAGTAGGATTGCCCAACCTTCCTTTCTGCATCAGAAATCCAAGGAGGGGTCACTATGAGTCACGGCCAACTAGACGGCACATAACAACAGTCTTTATTTAATAAGCAAGAGGAAGTCATAGAATACGATAATCTATCAAAACTGGACAAAAACAAATAAATTTAGGAGAGGTAGCTGTAGGATATGTGACTCAGAAAGGAACCAGCAATGAGAAGATAAATTAGAAGATTATTACAACATTTTAAGTGCTATGGTTTGAATTGTGTCCCTAAACTATGTACAGAAATTTTGACCCATATACCTGTGGAGGTCATTGAAAAGACACTAAAGAAAGAAAAGGCCAGAATGGATGTCAAAAGAGACTCTGAAATTTGCTCTTGAACAGAGAGTAGCTAAAGCGAATGAAAGAAATGAAGAAAGCTAAACAGATTTCAAAGGGCAGCTCAAGAAGACAAAGTAAAGTAGTATAATGTAATTTTTAAAGACCTGGAGTAAGAAAAACCAAAGGCATTTGTCAAGCTGAGGGAACTGACAAAAAATTCAAGACCTGAGTTGCAATATTAAAGGATTCTGTGAGAAAATATATAGAATGACACAGGAGGCATCATGGAAGGAATACAGAGTCATTATATCAAAAATAATTGATTGATGTTTAAAAATTTCAAGATGTAGTATGTGATCAATAATCAATGGTACTGAAAGAAGAAGTCCAAGATGCACTGAAGGCACTGGCAATAAAGAAGGCTCCAAGAGTTAACCAATTAAGATTTTTCAACAAATGTATACAACGCTGGAAGCACTCAATCAGCTATGACAAGAAACTTGGAAGACAGCTAACTGGCCAAATAAATGTGATCCAACAGAATGTGTAAATTTTCAAGTATCATTACTATCACAAATAATGAAAGTCTTATTGAAAATATTTCAAAAAGGGATGAAAGAAATTCAAGCAGGATTCAGAAGAGAATGTCAAACAAGGGATATCATTGCTGATGGCAGGCAGATCCTGGCTGAAAGCAGAGAGTACCAAAAAGATGGTTACCTGTGTTTTATTGACTATGCAAAGGCATTTAACAGACATAACAAATTATAAATCATAACAAATCATGGATAACATTGCAAAGAACGAGAATGCCAGACTACTTGTGTTCGTTTAAAACTTATACATAGAACAAGAAGTAGTCATTTAAAGAAAATAAAAGGATAATGCATGAATAAAAATCAGAAAAGGTGTGTATCAGGGTTGTATTCTCTCACTACATTTATTTATCTCTATATTGAGCAAATGATAAGAGTAATTGAAGGATATGAAGAAGAACATAGCATCAGGTTTGGAGGAAGACTCATTACCAACTTGCAGTATGCAGATGACACAAGCTTGCTTGCTGAAAGCAAAGAGGACTTGAAGCACTTATTGATGGAGATCAAAGCACAATGTTCTCTATGGATTACACCTCAAGATGAAGAAAGCAGAAATCCTCATAACTTAACAAATAAGGAACATCATGATAAATTGAGAAAATATTGAAGCTATGAAGGATTTTATTTTACTTGGATCCACAATCAACGCTCATGAAAACAGCAGTCAAGAAATAACAAAATCCATCGCATTGGGAAAATCTGCTGAAAAAGAACCTCTTAAAGTGTTCAAAAGCAAAGATGTCACTTTAAGGAACAAGGTGCCCCTAACCCAAGCCATGGTATTTTCAATTGTCTCATATGAATGCAAAAGTTTGACAATGAATATGGAAGAACAAATAATTGATGCAATAGAATTATGGTGAAGGCGATGAATATTATATATACCATGGACTCCCAGAAGAATGAATAAATCTGTCTTTGGAAATGTACAATTATAGATCTCCTTAGAAGTGAGGATGACAAGACTTTGACTCTCATATTTTGGACATGTCATGAGAAGATACTAGTCCTTAGAGAAGGATATCATGCTTGGTAAAATAGAAGGTCAGAGAAAAAGACAAAGACCTTCAATGAGACAGTGACTACAGCAATGGGTTTAACAGAGGATGGTGAGAATGGCTCAGGCCTGGACAATGTTTTGTTCTGTTGTACAGATCTGATTCAACAGCACCTAATACCAAGAAAATATTTGTGAAGTGAAACATCTTCCTTAATGCGGTGTAATGTAATGTAATCAATCAGTTGAGGTCATAACAGTGTGTTGTTGGTTAAGTACATTTGAATCTTCATGCATGATGTCCCTGATGTCATCTCACAACTAGCCTGCTCTTCTGCAGTTAGTTTCAGTGGGTCAAATCTATTCCTGAGATGGTCTCAAAATCCATGTAGGATATACTCAAGGTTACATGTTGTTTCTCATGGATTTGTTTTAATTTTCTTTGGCTTCAACTTGAACTTGCACGTGAGCCATTGATGGTTTCTTCTGCAGTTGTCCCCTGGTCTTGTGATGACACTGAACATCTCTACTGTCTCTTGCCACAAATTTAGTCAATTTGATTCCTGAGTAATTCATCCATCAAGTTACTCATGCATAGTTGTTGTTTATATTACTGAAGAAAAAAAAGGGATCTCCGATAAGGAATTTGTTGGTCTTGCAAAATTCTATCAGTCTAATCTCTGCTTTCTTTACATTACCAACACCATATTTTCCAACTATTGATCCTTGTTCTTTGTTTCTAACTTCTGCATTCCAATCACAAAGAATTATCAAATAATCTTGATTATATGTTTGAATACATCTTTATTGCATGTTTCATTGATTTCAGACTGCAGAAATTGGTAAAAATCTTCAATTTTTTTTCATCCTCGAAATCAGTGGTGTGAAAATTTGAATAACAGTTTATTAACTGATCTATCTTATAGAGATATAGATATTATCTTAACACTGACAGCATTCTACTTCAGGATATATTTACAAACATTCTTTTTGACAATGACTATGACACCACTCTTCTTCAATTTTTCATTTTCAGCATAGTAGACTATATGATTGTCTGATTCTAAATGGCCTATATCTCTCCATTACAACTCACTAATTCCTACAATATGAATCTTCAAGAATTCCTTTTAATTTTTTCAACTTCTTATTTTCCTAGCTTCATGATTTCTACATTCCACATTTCAATTACTAATGATGTTTGCAGCTACTGAATCTCATTTTATTTGTTTTGTTTGCTTTTTTGGGGACAGAAAAATAGCTATTGAATCTCATTTTAAGTCATACCACATCAGCAAATGAAGGCCTCAAGAGCTTTGCTCCATCCACATCATTAAGTTCAGCTGTACTTGAGGTGGCTGTTTTTCACCAGTCATATTTTGAGTGCTTTCTGACATGAATTGCTCATCTCCCAGCACAATGTTCTTCTGCTATCCATAAGGTTTTCAGCAACCAATATTTTCAGAAGCAGCTTGCCAGTTCCTTTTTCCTTGTCTGGAAGTTCTACTGAAACCTGTCATCATTATGACCCTACTAGTATTTTTAATACTGTTGACATAGTTTCCAGCATCATAATAACATGCAGTCCACCACAGTAAGAGAAACTGACAAATGAAAGGTGAATGATTGTTTGAGTATTTAAAGATCATCACAGACATAAAGGTTAACATTGCACATACTGAGGAAGACAGATGTCTTATGAAGATTGCCAAGACCCAAGTAACGTCTGGGCTACAGACCAGATGGCTTAGAACTTGATTTGGACTTTTAGATTCTAGAACTGTGAGAAAATTAATTTCTATTTTTAAAGGCACTATTTTGTGGTATTTGTTTTACAGTATCAATAGGAAACTAAGGCATTAAGTAATAATAAATTTGATTTGAAGGAAGTGGATAAATAATCAATGTACATACATAAATGCTCATAAGACATAACTGGAACCACAATTTAGCTAAATATATGCCATTAGTATGTGCTTTTTTTATTATTCAATGTCTGAATATAAAAAAATAATAATAATATTAATAAAATACTAAGGGTGGACAATACTGAGAGAAGTATTCACTTCCTGTAATAACAAAACTGTGATGTGTAAGGGTATGCAAAATACATGTGTACTGGAGTTATTCCTGTCTAGATCCTGCCCAGCACATGGAAAAGTTGTAAAACACATTTGAAAGTGTCATGTGGTTGCTTCAGGAAAAGTCTAAAGTACATTTATTACAAAGGAAATATTTCCTACGAAGCGTAAGTTGAATCAATGTGTATCTGAAGTTTGTTAACCCTACCTCAAATTCCCTTTAATATAACATGATTTTTAGCAAAGAATTATTTTGTCTAAAATTCCTCTTCCATTTATGGCTATTCCACATGCCAACCAGAACCCCTTGGTGTCCGAACTCCCTGTGCACTGATGACAATTAAATTATTTATAATTTGGATAAGATTGCAAAAAGGATTTAATATTTATGAATTTCTGGCAATGCCTAGAAAATAATTTCCTGCATTTATACTGTAAACTCTAATTTCCTCTATTATCAGGATACAGCTTCATCAATATAGATTAAATAAATGTTTTCCCTTATATCTTCCAGCACTCGTCTGTCAGTTTGTTGTACTATGATGGTGTCTGTGTTGCTATGAAGCTGGATGCCATACCACTGGCATTTCAAATACCAGTATGGTTGCCCATGGTGGACAGGTTTCAGTGGAGGTTCCAGACTAAGACAGACTTGGAAAAATGAAGGACCTATCCACTTCTCAAAGAATTAGCCAATAAAAACCTTATGAATAGCAGTGAAACACTGTCTGACATATTACTGGAAAACTTGATCAATGGTCCTGAAACATTGTTTGATAAAGTTCCAGAAGATGAGGCCCTCAAGTTGGAAGGCACTAAAAATATGACTGGGGAAGAGCTGCCTCCTCAAAGTCTTAATGACCTTGATAGAGTAAGCTTTTGGGACTATGTTGGTGATGTGGCACAACTCAAAATGGGAAGAAAGAGCTGCAAACACCTATTAATAATTAGAACATGGAATGTATTAAGTATGAATCTAGAGAAATTAGAAGTTGCCAAAAGTGAAATGGAACACTTAAGATCGAAATTCTAGGCATTAGTGAGCTGAATTTGGCTGTTTTTGGCCATTTTGACTCAGACAACCATGTGGTCTATTATGCTGAGGATGACAAAATAAAGAGAAATTCATCATCACAAAGAATGTTTCAAAATCTATCCTAAAATACAATGCAGTGATAAGAAAATATCTATATACCTACAAGGAAGACCAGTTAATACTACTATTATACAAATTTACACACCCACCACCAAAGCCAAAGAGGAGGAAATTGAAGATTTTTACCAAGTTCTGCAGTCTGAAATTGACCAAACATGCAATCAAGATGTGCTGATTATTACTGGTAACTGGAATGCAAAAGTAGGAAACAAAGAGGAATCATTGGTGATTGGAAAATATGGCCTTGGTAATAGAAAGGATGCTGGAGATCACAGTTGGAATTTTGCAAGACCAATGACTTATTCATGTAAATACCTTTTTTTCAACAATGATAAATGGCACTGTACATGTGAACTTCACCAAATGGAATGCACAGGAATCAGATTGATAACATCTGTGAAAAGGGTGATGGAGAAGCCCAATATCTTCAGCCAAAAAAGCCTAGGAGCTGACTGTGGAAAATATCATCAACAGCTCATATACAAGTACAAGTTGAAGCTGAAGACAATTAAAACAAGTATATAAGAGACAAAATATGACCTTGATTATATCCCACATAAATTTAGAGATTATAAAAATAATACATTTGACCCATTGAACACCAATGACTGAAAATGAGAGGAATTGTGAGATGACATCAAGAACATTATCCATTAAGAAAATAAATGGTCATTGAAAAGACAAGAAAGGAAGAAAAAACAAAATGGATGTCAGAGGAGACTCTGAAATTTGCTCTTGAATGGAGAGTAGCTAAAGCAAATGGAAGAAATGATAAGATAGAAAAGCTGAACAGAAGATTTCAAAGAGCAGCTCCAGCAGACAAAGGCAGCTATTTTCATGAAATGTGCCAAGACATGGAGTTAGAGAACCAAAAAGGAAAATAAATGTTCACTATTTCTCAAGCTGAAAGAACTGAAGAAAATATTCAGTCCTTGATTTACAATATTGAAAGTTTCTATGGCTAACATATTGAATGATGCAGGAAACATCAAAATAAGATGGAAGGAATACACAGATTCACTGTACCAAAAAGAATTGGTCGATGTTCATCTAT
>NW_006922139.1:223567-225150 GCF_000298275.1 Orycteropus afer afer
TGACAGAGAAATTCCAGAAATGTAAGCTGGATTCAGAAGAGGATGTGAAATGAGAGATATCATTGCTGATGTTAGATGAATCTTGGCTCAAAGCAAGAATACCAAAAAGATGTTTACTTGTGTTTTATTGACTATGCAAAAGCATTTCACTGTGTGGATCATAACAAAGTATGGATAACGCTGAGAAGAATGGGAATTCCAAAACACTTCATTTTGCTCACGAGGATCCTATACACAGACCAGGAGACTGTTGTTCAAACAGAGCAAGGAGATACTTCATGGTTTAAAATAAGAAAGGGAGAGCATTAGGGTTGTATCCTTTCACCATACTTATTCAATCTGTATGCTGAGAAAATACTCTGAGAAGCTGGACTATTTCAAGAAGGACATAGCATCAGGATTGGAGGAAGACTCATTAACAACCTGCAATATGCAGACAACACAACTTTGCTTGCTTAAAGTGAAGGTGACTTGAAGCACTTAATGATGAAGATTAAAGACTATAGTCTGCAGCATGGATTACAATTCACATAAAGAAAACAAAAATCCTCACAACAGGACCAATAACCAGCATCACAATAAATGGAGAAAAGATTGAAGTGGTCAAAGATTTCGTATTTCTTGGTTCCACAATCAACACTAATAGAGGCAGCAGTCAAGACATCAGATATCATATAGCATGGGGCAAATCTGCTACAAAAGACCTCTTTAAAGTACTGAAGAGCAAAGATGTCGCTTTGAAAACTACAGTGAGCCCAACCCAAGCCATGGTATTTTCAATAGCTTCATATGTGTATGAAAGCTGGACTATGAATATGGAAGATGGAAGAAGCACTGATGCTTTTTTGTTGTGTTGGCAAAGAATACTGACAGTGTCAAGGGCTGCCAGAAGAACTAACAAATCTGTCCTGGAGGAAGTGCAGCTGGAATGCTCTTTGGAAGTGAGAAAAGCTAGACTCCATCTCACCTACTTTGGTCCTATTATCAGAAGGGACCATTCCCTGGAGAAGAATATCATGCTTGGTAAAGTGGATGGTTCATGAAAAAGAGGAAGACCATTCATAAGATGGATTGACACAGTGGCTGCAACAATGGGGTCAGGTAGAGCAAGGATTTGAGGGTGGTGCAAGACCAGGCACTGTTTTGTTCTGTTGTACATAGGGTCGCCAGGAGTTGGTCCTGACTGGACAGCACCTAATGACAACAATAACCTACTCTTTGTATTAAGTCAATTCACTTAATACAGAAGGATAGAACATTTTCCTTTTTTGTGTTGGAACTACAACTTTGCTGGAGTTCTCTGCTACATCTAAACTGGCTACTCCATAAATACATACCTTGGATAACTGTCTGCACTATAATTCCATTCCTTTTTTAATCATGGAGTTGAAAGTCAAGGGACAACTGTTGGATTTTATTATGTGAATTGCAAGATGCTTTAATACCTGAAGGTGGACCACAAAGAGTACATAGAGGAGACATATGGAGAGGGAAACCCAAATATTTCCTGACTTTAAAGTGAGGAAAAATGATAAATCATTCATTCTGTAGCCATCAACCATGTATGTTTATTACCTTTCAAA
>NW_006922139.1:227130-228177 GCF_000298275.1 Orycteropus afer afer
TTTTTTTTTTTTTTTTAAATAGCCCAAGTCCTCTGCACATATACATAGGCAGCCCAGAAATTACAACTGATAAGAAGGTTACTAACACAGTCCAAGGATGTTTCTTCATCAACAAATAAGAATGCTAATCCTATTTACACAGAGCTCACAATGCAGCAGTCAGGAGAAAGAAAAATGAACAGATAGGATCTAATCAATTGTCTTAATATAGAACATATAAACTATTCCAAACTAAAGCCTTCATTTATTTAGTTGATTGACACCAGGTGAACTGAATATTGATGTGATAGGATCCTTTGTTACTCTAGGCTCTTCTACACTGTCTGCATGACTTGGTTTTTCATGTGCAGGGATATTATGTAACCATCACCAATGCATTCCAGGCAGTGATGGGACGGCATTGCTTATGCAGTCTACTTACTTGCCTTAGTGCTATCAGTAGTTTAACGTTTGAAAGCTTAATTAGCCTGGAAATTCTAAAATTCAGGAGTGACACAGTGCACAGTCTGCAGTTTGATATTTAATAGTAACCTAGAATGAAGTACAAAGAGGAAGATGATTCTTTTTCTTCTCCTCATAGTTGCATATTCTTTCTAGGTTTCCAGTGAACCAGGGTAAGATTGATTATGTTCTTTGATACAGAGGTATTATAGAATTGATGGCTAAGAAAGCTGGCCTCAATTTTGAAGACATGCCAAACCAAACACAACACTTCCCCTTACTTTTTAGCAACTTGAATTGCTTCACTAAAAGGACAATTTACCTAAAATACCTAAACATCTGGAAGAATGTCTTATTTAGAATTTGCCTACCAGACAAGTCATTAAGAATTTCCAGAAAGCTCTACCTATATTTTTCAAGATAGGAAGTCTAAACTAAATTATGATTGTAAAAACCCATTTAGCTAAAGTGAAATTCTACACAAGTAAATCTGTGCTGTAAATACATTGGCAAATTATTTAGACTGCCCCATAGTTTTGGACTGTTACCAATATAACTAAGAAAAAAAATAAAATAAAATACTGCTTTTTTTAGAATTGACTGCTT
>NW_006922139.1:231017-261680 GCF_000298275.1 Orycteropus afer afer
TTCAGGAGGGATATATTCAAGATCATATTTTGGCTCTCTTGGACTTGTTTTAATTGTCTTTAACTTCAAGTTGAACTTGCATATGAGCAGTTGATCGTCTGTTCCACAATTAGGTCCTGGTGTGGTTTTGGCTGAAGATATTGAGGTTTTCCACCGCCTTTTGCCACAGATGTAGTCAATCTGATTTCTGTGTGTTTCATCTGGTGAAGTTCATGTGTAGTGCCGCCGTTTGTGTTGTTGAAAAAAAGTGTTTGCAATGAACAAGTCACTGGTCTTGCAAAATTCTACCATGTGAATTTCAGCATTATTTCTGTCACCAAGGCCAAATTTTCCAACTACCAGTGACTCTTCTTTGTTTCCAACTTTTGTATTCCAGTCTCCAGTGATAATTAACACATCCTGATTGCATGTTCTGTCAATTTGAGACTGCAGAAGTTGATTAAAATGTTCAATTTCCTCATCTTTGGCTTTGGTGGTTGGTGCATAAATTTGAATAATAGTCGTATCAAAGGGTCTTCCTTCCAGGCGTATGAATATTATCCTATCTTTGACAGCATTGTACTTCAGGACAGATCTTGAAACATCCTTTGTGATGATGAATGCCACACCATTCCTCTTCAAACTGTCATTCCAGGCATAGTAGATCACATGGTTGTCTGATTCAAAATGGCCAAAACCTGTCCATTTCAGCTCACTAATGCCAAGGATATCAATCTTTATGCGTTCCATTTCATTTTTGACAACTCCCAATTTTCTTAGATTCATACTTCATACATTCCATGTTCTGATGATTAATGGATGTCTGCAGCTGTTTCTCTTCAATTGTGCTACATCACCAAATGGAGGTCTCGAAAGCTTTACCTTATCCATAGGACTAAGGTTGGGTTAACTCAGGTGATGCAGCTGTTTCCTAATCCTATTTTGAGAGCCTTCTAACCTAACTGGACTATTCATAAAGTTGTGCTGTAATGTATCAAATATTGTTTCTTTGTTATTCATAAGGTCTTCCCTGGCCAATTATTTGAGAAGTGGACAGCCCCTTCCTTCTTCCTAGTCTGTCTCCGTCTGTAAGCTGGGCTGATACCTGTGCACTATATGCATCCTGCGAGGTTTGAAACACCCGTGGATCAGCCTCAAAACTCACATCAACACATCACCACAGTAGGACAAACTGACAGACAAGTTTGTTTCCCTGTTAGAAACCTCTCGTACCACCCTTACCTGGGTCCTTGTAGCTGACTCATCTTCTGTCTGGATTCCTGTGCCTTTTAATCCCCTTTGCTCTCCCATCCTGCTGCTTTGGGGGTGCCTGGGTTCCCTCTCCTCACCTGGACTCCTGCGGCTGACTGCTCCTCTGTCTGGGTTCCTGGCTTTTAATCCCCTTTCTCCTGCTCTCCCGCCTTGCTACTTTTGGGTGTGCCTGAGTTCCCTCTCCTCTCTTTGGCTTTTACTGAAACCCAAATATCAATTTACTTTTTGATCTTTTCAGAATACTACTAGGGCATTTTGCAATTTGGGGTGAATGAGAAAAAGGAGCTTCTCTGGGTAGAAACAGCTATGTATCAGCACTCCCACCTACATATTATTCCCTCATTTATGAATCATTTTTCAGCTACCAGCCTGCTCAACTATATATAACAGATCTGCATTTTGTATTATCTGTAAATGTTTGTTACATTATTTCCCAAGCATTGTTTGAATCTCTTCTACGGATCTCAAGCCTTAAACTGCACCCAAACCTCTCTCATTCTTTGCCAAAATTTTGCATCATATTTTAATAAAACATTTAAAGTTGTCTGATTTATGTTCATTCAATCTCCTTTTTATTTACTTCAAAGGAACATTTACTCATCCTCTTCTTACCTCAGAAAAATTAAGTATCTCTTCTCCCATCTGCAAACAGCCCCTTCAAAGCTCTTGCACTCTCTCAGGGCATGGATTCTTCCTGTATTAACCTCTTGGTTTTGTGTGTTCAATCATTTTTTCTGCCTTCAATTGTTAATTTTATTTTGCAGATGTTTTCAAGCCTCCACTATCTAAAACCACATGCCTTATACTAGCAATTTCTCTACCTGGAAAGACCCTTCCCATTTCTGAATAGTTCCTATGGCAGTCACCATATGGAAGCAGCAGTCAGGACATCAGACGACATATAGCATTAGACAAACTGGCTGCAAAGGACCTCTTTGAAGGGCTGAAGAGCCAAGACATCTCCTTGAGGAGTAAGGTGGGCCTGGCAAAAGCCATGGTATTTCCAATCACCTCATATGCATGTGAGAGCTGGACAATGAATAAGGAAGACTGAAGAAGAATTGATGCTTTTGAGCTGTGGTGTTGGAGAAGAATACTGAAAGTACTGTGCACTACCAAAAGAACTAACAGGTCTTTCCTGGAGGAAGTGCAGCCAAAATGTTCCTTGGAGGCAAGAATAGCCAGAGTCATCTCACATACTTTGGTCATGTTGTCAGATGGGACCATTCCCTGGAGAAGGATGGCATGTTTGGTAAGGTGGAGGGTTGACGAAAGAGGGTAAGGCCCTCAATGAGATGGATTGACATGGTGACAAAGGTGATGGGCTCAAGTAGAGCAAGAATCATGCAGCTGGCTCAGGACTGGGTGGTGTTTCATTCTGCTGTGCATAAGGTCACTATGAGTTGGAGATGACTCGATGGCATCCAACAACAACAACATGGTCACCATTGCACAACATAGAGTTATTGTTATGTACAAGTATGTTTCATCTTACCAAAAAGAATGTTGGCATCTTGCATATAAAATCATGTATGCTTCAACTTTGATTGTGTGTGTGTGTAAACCTTTTCCTGACTTTTTATAGGATTGATCTTATACAGCAAACTTAGAATCTCAACATAGAGTACAGAAAAGCATGCATATATGTGGTACTCAGTGTGTCTTAATAAGGACCTTGTGGAAGGAATGACCTGCTTATCTTTATGCTTCTCTTCTTTACACTGAGACCAACTTTTCACATGTATTCAGTTTTACATGAAGAGGTTTCTTGCAGAGATTTTAGCATGTGCTAAAGTAATCACTTGAAAAATTCAGTAGAATTTTCTCTGAACATTTGCAACTGAAAATATGCCTCTTAAAGGTACTAAAGGCTTCATTCTTCTCTAAGCACTTTAAATCTCTTCCAAATAAAGATATCCATAAAGAAAATAAAAGTGCTAATAAAGTCATCAAAAATAAAAGAATGTATAAGTATTTATACTGCATGTGCATGTGTGTGCAAGTGTAGTAAAGAGATATGTTGAGAAGTCAGAAATGATAAAGGATAAAAGAGTTTTCTTAAAGTGTTTCTCAAATTTAGACTCATTTTCTCGCTGAGTATCTGCAAATTGTTGTTTTTGTTAAGTGCTGTTGAATTGGTTCTGACTTACAGTGACCCTATATACAACAGAATGAAATACTTCCTGGTCCTACACCATCCTCACAATCATTGTCCATCGCTGTGTGAGCTCATCATTGCAGCCACTGTTTCTGTCCATCTCATTGAGTGTCTTCCTCTTTTTTACTGACCTTCTACTTTACCCAGCATGAGTCCTTTTCCAGGGACTGGTCCTTTCTGACCACATGACCAAAGCATGAGAGAGCAATTAGTAATGAGTAAACATCATTTCCTCAAATTTAAGTGATTATTCAATTATTTTTCTTGATAAGACAGAGATTGCCCTGAATTGAAGGGCAAACCAAAAACCAAACTCACTGTTGTCAAGTAGTATCCAACTCATGGCGACCCCTCCTTGGTTTTCCAAAGTGATTGGAAAGTAGGGAAGCAGATTGCACTTGAGCTTTATTCCTGACTCTGCTACTACCTGGCCTTGTTAATTTGGGAAGGTCTGTATATTTTTCTGTATATTTACGTTTAAAATTAAATGAACTGAATTTGAGTTACTTACACACCATATAGAACCATAAGCCAAACCAAACTCTCTGCCTTTGAGTTGGATCTAACTCATAATGAGCGACCTCTCTTTGAGTTTCTGAGGCAGTGTCACTACAGAAGTAGATTGCCCAATCTTCCTTCCAAGGATTGGCTGGTGGGTTTGAACCACCAGCCTTCTGGTTAGCAGTCAAGTGCTTTAGGCACTGCTCCACCAGAGCCATAGCATGAATAAAAGCAATAATCTAAACATATTGCAGAAAGGCAAAGAATCACACAGAGTTTTGTTTAAGTGAAATCCATAAAAAGAGGGAAATATTCACATACTTTCAAAATGTATTTATTGTTCAGTCACTATCCTAGCCAGGTAATATTCAGTGGGTGGAAAAAAAAAAAAAGATCTTACTTCATGGAGTCTATCTTCTATTGGTGGAGACAAAAAAATAAACAAATAATTGTAGAAATACAATTTAATTTAATTTTACGTTAAGATATACTTTTTAATTATTTCTCCTTTTTGTTGTTGCTGTTGTTGGTGGTAGTAGTATTATTGAAATTAGAGTGAAACTCAAATTAACTCATTTCTAAAGAAACATGCCTCCAACTTAGAGAAATTCATGCAGGAGGGAGTGTTTTCTTAGAAATATTCATCAGAATATTACACTATTTTAGGGGTCCATTGCTTCAGTTGGAACACATTTATTTTGTGATGGTCAGATGAAATAATGTGTTATCTAATTGTATATATGATTTCAGGCTATTTATAATTCACAAATATTTGTTAAGATCCAATGCCGTGGAGAAAGATTTCAGACTGTGTGGAGGTATCCCTGCCTCATAATGTCTGAGGAGCTGTCAAACATCTCTCCTAGGAGCAACTCTGGTAGAATCATAATGATGTAGAAGGACCAATTAAAGACTTTGAGAAAAGGTTTCCATGCAAGGGAAGTTACCGAGAAGCAAGAAGATGACACACACTTGGACGTGCAGAGTACAGTCACGGAAGCAGAGCACCACAATGAAAAATTCTATAGATGATTATATGTAGTATCATGGAGGTAAATATTATTCAATAAACAGTAGTGAACTCTTACTATGTGTCCATCACTCTACTTGGGCTGATGATTCAAGACCAACAGTGCTTTGCTCTTGCCCAGAAGGTGACTGCAGGCAATTGTAAGTAATTGTAGATCAGTAAAACAGCTTGAGAGCAAGAAATCCCAAAGAGTAAAAAGGTTGTTTTTTTTTTTTTATATATATGGACAGGAAAGACCCACCTAGTGCTTGAGCTGATGTTGGAGGGAAAAGATATAAAAGATATTCACCATAGAGATAAGATGGAATTTGGGGTCAAAGACACAAGTAGGAAGAAGAGCAGAGGTTTTGTAGACAGCCAGACAGTAGGAATAAACATTCAGAACAGATGTATACAAATACTTCTAAGAAGGTAGAATCAAGGAAACACTTTAACTTTTGAGTTTATAAAATTCTACATTTGTTTTTAATGGTGCTCTATAAAATATAAACATGTTTTCAGTTATCTGGAGGTGCTACATTCTGGAGAAGGATATAGTGCTTGGTAAACAGAGGGTCAGTGAAAAAGAGGAAGACCCTCAATGAGATGGATTGACACAGTGCCTGTGACAATGGGCTTAAACATGGCAATGGTTGTGAGGATGGTGCAGGAACATTCTGTTGTACATAGGGTAGGATCACTATGAGTCAGAAATGACTCAACAACACTTAATAACAACAACTACTTTCCTGTTGACAATCTTATTCTTTGACACATTGTATTTATGATAGTAAAATTCTACTATCTGACTGTTTTGTGCAATAACAAATGCAAACAGTAACACTAGATGTGATGGGTAAGGTTACATGTCAGCTTGGCTGGCCCATGATTCTCTGTGGTTTTAATTGTTATGTAAAGATGTGATTTGGCAGTTATATTTAATGATGTAGCCATCCTCCATTTTGTAATCTGATTCTATCTGACTGTTTTGTGCAATAACAAATGCAAACAGTAACACTAGCTCTGATGGGTAAGGTTACATGTCACTTGGCTGGCCCATGATTCTCTGTGGTTTTAACTGTTATGTAATGATGTTATTTGGCAGTTATAAATTAATGATGCAGTCATCCTCCATTTTGTAATCTGAAGTGATCATCCTCTATTTTTGCATATTGGCAATATTTTGGTAAAGAAAAAATCAGTAGAGATTGTTTTGAAAAGTGAGGAATAGTTTTACTATTTCTAGTACTATTATCTATGGAAGTGTGAGAAAATATCCCCAACTAGCCAAGTTAATGGAAACTATTTGATATTACACAGATAGATTTTCCCAATTTCAGGACGTTTCATATTGTACAATGCTAAAATAATATTGAAAGTTTTAATAGCTTACAGAATAAGAAAAGACGTACAGAATAAGAATTCAGCCCCTAGGAATTTATTTTTAGTACTGTAAGGTATAAAAAACAAAGAAGAAAATGCAGAAAGTTATAGCACCTGGAGAACAATATTTTAGTGCTATTCTTTGAACTACTATCATACAAATACCAAGAAAAGCTCAATAGTGTGTTTTTGAAATAACCTGTAAACCTTGCCTGGACTTGACTCTCCCTATTAAATGCAAGGAAGTTGTCCCTGTTCACTTAACCTGCTGTTATTTTAATGGGTAGCTGGTTCAGAGGAGATTGAAGAGACCTAGCAATATAGTAGATCTTTAGTTGTTAACTAAGTGGATCCTTAATTCTGAATTAACAGAATAAATCTTGTCAAGCTTGAAAAATATCCTGCTATGAACATGTGAATGACTGCTTGTAAGTCTTCAGGCTATGACGTTTTTTATCTTACACAAATAAATAAATAAATGTAATAATCTATCTGTAAAAGTTGACACTGAATTAAAAAAATATATTTATATTCTCCATTCACAATTTGCTAACATAGTGGAAAGACATGCCTTTCTTCATTAAGAAAAAATTCAACCATGGAAAATAAGCGCCATTCACTTTCCAGTTCCAAACCTAGATTATGGGATATGATCAGAGCAGGAAGGAACCTAGGAAAATAAAAGGGACTCTGGAGAATTGTGCCCAAAGAACTTTTCAATCACACTTTAAAATTAACTGTCTCAAATCAGGATTTAATTTACAGTTTAAGATTTAATAACACAGTCATTGCATGTTAATTAAACAGCAATGGATCATTTACCAACCTGCTTAATGAGGTGTAACAACTATTGCATATAAAACATGCCGACATTATTATTACATTGCCATTAAACCTCAATAAATCTGTTTGAATAATTATTGGTATTTAAGTACTATAAAATCACTAACATAACTGGGCATACCTATTTATATTTAATAAAACAGGGATTTTATTGCAGGAATAATTAATTTCCCAGGACCAGATTCCTACATTTGTGTGGTGGACAAATCCTATTGGCAAAAGTGGGAGTTGTAAGTCCAGTAGATGAAGAATTCAAGAGGGTAGAATTCAGTCCACAATGAAGGAACTATCTTCATCATTAGTTTTAGACTCTCATCTTTCTTCAGAGGCATAGCTCATCATTAATCAAATTAATAAGTATAATTGGAAGAGCAACCCCTCCACTATTTTTTTAATGGAGAATCATAAATCCTTATTATACCTCCCTTCTGCTTATACTGGCTAGAGCTTCTGCCTAAGAATGTGACTTGACCTAAGGTGCAGAAAAGGAATGATTTTTATTTTGGGAAGAGTTTTTCTTGCTAGCAAGGAGTGGAGGACTCTGCTTCTTGAAGTAAAATAGGTAATGGGCTTTGTTGGGTATTTGTCACTAGGCTGCCCACATAGTGAGGAAAGTGTGATGCTACAGAGAACTGGCCTGTCCTGAAAAACAAACTAAACATACCCTCTTCACTCTTCATTCCTCTGAACACCAAATAATAAAGTTTAACTTGTGAAGAATATCTGTCTTGAACATTATGCTCTTTTAAGATCTATCTATATGGGATCAAATAGAAACAGCAAATCAAATGATTAGATAGGAAACTAAGGAGGCAGTGAGTTTATGTAAATGGTAACAACCCAGAAAACAATGGTGGGAATGGTTGCACATCTAGAAGAATGTAATCAATGTCAGAACTGTCCATGTAGAAACAGTTGAATGGCATATGTTCTGCTGTGTATATTCTCAGAAATAATAATAAATAAAAAGCCTTTTGAATCTAAAGATGTAAGTTCAAACATGTAAAAATGTCAAGTCAAAAAAAGGAAAATCTGTAAATTTAAAAGATTGTAAATTATCTCTATTACAATTTGATGTTTGTAAATAATTGCTAAGTGCTTAATATATTTTAAAAGTAAAATTAAAAACTTAATTATTGGAAATAGATGCATAAACAGATGTTTTTGTTGCTTGATTCCAATATGTACTGACGCTACATACAACAGAATGAAACACTGCTCCATTGTGTGTCATCCTGACAATCACTGCTATGTTTGAGCCCATTATTGCAACCACTGTGCTAATCCATCTTTTGAAGGGTCTTCCCCTTTTTTACTGACTCTCTACTTTACCAAGCATGATAGCCTACTCTACATATTGGTTCTTCCTGATAACATGTTCAAAGTATTTGAGACAAAGGCTCTCAATCCTCACTACTACGGAGTATTCTGGTTGTATTACTTCAAAAACATAGTTTTCCATTCTTCCATCCATGTCATTAAGGTCAACCATACTTTGTGAAGCCAGCTCTTTTCTGTCATATTTGGAGTACCTTCCACACTGAGTGGCTTGTCTTTCAGCATTATATCACACATTTTCCCATTGCTCTCCATAATATCCTAACTGCCTGTCTTCTTCTTCTTTGGAAGTAGATTGTCAGGCCATTTTTCCTAACCTGTGTTAGCCTAGAAGCTCTGCTGTAATGTATTCCCCCCATGGGTAACCCTGCAGGTATCTGAAATAAAAACACAGGTAAACATCTTTCTGGTATTCTTTGTTTTCAGCTAAGATCCATTTGACATCTGCAATGATATCCCTCATTTCATTCTCTTCTGAATCCTGCTTGAATTTCTGGAAGTTCCCTGTCTATGTCCTGCTGCAACCATTTTCAACTATCTTCAGCAAAATTTTACTTGTGTGTGATATTAATTGATATTAATAATATTGTTTGATAATATCCACATTCTGTTGGATCACTTCTCTTTGGAATGGATACAAATATTGATCTCTCCCAGTCAGCGACCCTCTGTAGAACAGAATGAAACACTGCCTTGTCTTGTGCCAGCCTCACAATACTTGCAGCCATTGTGTGAATGAATGGCCAGGTAATTGTCTTCCAAATTTCCTGGCATATCTGAGTGGGCACCTCCAGAGCTGCATTGGTTTGTTGAAACATCTCCATAGGCATTCCATCAATTCCTGGAGCATTGTTTTTTGCCCATTCCTTCAATGCAGCTTGGGCTTCTTCTTTCAATATCATTGGTTCTTGATCAAGTACCACCTCCTGAAATTATTGAACATTGACCAATTATTTTGGTACAATGATTCTGTGTATTCCTCACATCTTCTTTTGAAGCTTCCTGCATCATTCAGTATTTTGCCCGTAGAATCCTTCAGTATTAAAAATTTGAGGCTTTATTTTTTTCTTCAGTTCTTTCATCTTGAGAAATGCTGAGTGTGCTCTTCCTTTTTGGTTTTCTAATTCCAGGTCTTTGTACATTCCGCTATAATATTTTACTTTGTGTTCTCATGCCACCCTTTGAAATCTTCTATTCAGCTCTTTTATTTAACATTTCTTCCTTTCATTTTATCAACTTTCCATTCAATGTCAAGTTGCAGAGTCATTTCTGACATGTGTTTTGGTCTTTTCTTCTTTTCTTGTATTTTTAAGGACATTTTATCTTCTTCTATGATTTTCTTGATGTAATCTCACAACTCGTCTCATCTTCAGTCATTGGTGTTCAATGCGTTAAATCTACTCTTCAGAAAAAAATCTTCAGATTGTCTCTAAATGCAGGTGGGATATACTCAAGGTCTTATTTTGGTTCTCAAGAAGTGTTTTAATTTTCTTCAGCTTCAACGTGAACTTGCATATGAGCAGTTGATGGTCTGTTCCACAGTCAGCTCCTTGCCTCGCTTTGATTGATGATATTGAGCTCCTCCCTCACCTCTTTCCACAGATGTAACCAATTTTATTTCTGTGTGTTCCATTTGGTGAGGTCCACGTGTATTGTTGCCATTTATGACCAACAAGTTAAATGGCAATGAATAGATAGATATGTAAATATAGATAGGTAGGTAAGTAGATAGATTGTTATAGATAGATAGAAAAATATTTACAATCTTCCACCTAACAAATTATTTTATACTTTCCATTCTAGTATTCATTTATAAAAGTTGACTATATTCTAAGTCAAAAATTTAACTTCAAATTACTTTTCAAAGAACATTAAATCAACTGATCATAATCTCTGATATCAAGGCAATTAAATTAGGAAATAGAAGAAAAAATTGTACGGGGTATTTTTTATCTATCTATAAATAAATTATTTAGGATTAAGCAAATATAAAATGATTACATAGCTCAAAGTAAAAGGTGAAATAACAATGATTTTTGGGGCAAAGTATCTACAGAACTAATTTACATAAAAGGAAAAACTGTATTTGTGTCTTTAAAGAGGTATCTTGCCCACACATTGTCTTGTTCAAAGATCCTATGATACCAAGTATTGGAGTACATTAGAGCAATGAAACTCATACATAGATAATGGAATGGAATGTTGTATTACCACTTGGAAGGGGAAATATAACTATATCTGGTAAAGTGGAAGATGTGAACAGCCAACAGTCTGGATATGTGTATGTCCCACATACCTTCTATGTACATGCACAGGGAGACATCTGAAGAATATTCACTTATGTATTATTTGAAATTATAAAAAACTTACAAAACACCAAAATGTGTATGATGTTTAATTATAATCAGCAGTTGAAATCAATGAATTAGAATGGAATGAATCAAATGTAGAAAAGTATAAAACAAAGTGTAGTGAAATCAAGCAAGTTGTAGAATTATAGCTACTGCAGTACAGAAGCATTAAAAAATATTTTAAAACATGCAAGCAATATTGTTGATAACTGTATATGCATTCAAGGATTAAAATACCACATATTCAGAATAGCAATTATATTTTTTTCCTAGAATAGGCTCAGAAATATATTCAAGGAATTATACACAAAATGTTTTAACTGTATTTATAAGATTTTATTTGGTAAAAATAGTATTTTTAATGTAAGTTAAAATATTTGAAGCAAATATAGCAATATATTAAGATTTATTATGCTGAATGGAAGGTACATTTTTGTTTGTCATCTCAGTTTCTTAGATTTTCTGAAGGTTAAATATGTTATGATTAAAACAAAGAACAATGACTAAGACCATAAAAGGAAATTAAGAGAAAGCTGAACTATGAGACCGTGGTCCTCTTACTACATGTATATTTCAAGGATATGGGATAAATATATAGGATCCATACACTGGTCCATATATGCTAATGTATTTACTAATCAGTTTATCATTGGGTCATGTTTGTGGAAGACACGTATAATCATTTTGTTTTTATATTAGACTTTTATTTTTTAGAAAAAAATTCAGAAAGTACATAGATTTTCTCTTATCTTCTAGAAGTGGTGTAGCTTTGCATCTTACACTTAGATCTATGATCATGTTGAGCTAATTTTTGTGAAAGATGGAAGCTCTGTGTCTAGATTCCTTTTTTTAAATTTGTATTTTTAGTTGTTTCAGTACTTAATGTTGAAAAGAAGTTTAATCATTTATTAAGCAGTCTGACCACAATAAGTTACAAATATGATTTTTTTTCTTTTTGTCTCCAAGGTAAGATGATCTTATGTTCTGATGTGTCTGGGATGGTTTACAATACAATAGTTTACCTAATGTAGAGTGATTAACACCTGTTAATTATTTCTTGTTCCCTCTCACTCTCAAAGGGCTAACAATTTGGAACACAAGTTATGAGGTCAGTCTATGTAAAAATATTGAGACATATGCAGACTCTACGACCTCCAGGATAATTCTCAATATAAAAAGTCCAAAAGACTTTAAAATTTCAATCTCAAATCTAAGATCACCATCACTTCCTGCCCTGCCTTCATCTACATCTATGCTAAAATTTTGTGTAGGGTCTTTGTGGGATGTGTATTCTCTCTTCCTTTCTCTTCTGTTTCTATTATGCTGATGTGTGAGAGGAGGGAGAAAAGAGAACAAGCATCTCATACTAATCTGAGAGTTGTAGGAGTCTGTTCTGGACTATAGTGACTTTTTTCGGTGAGATTTACTGGGCATTGAAGTCCAGTTCCACTTTGTTGTTGGGCCCTTGTATGTGTTTTTCATAGAACCATTACTGTGCTTATGCAATGACTTACCAAGACACAGTTCCCTCAAGGGGGAAATTCCCTCTAATCAGACATTGTTTATGGATAGTTGAGGGTTCAGAGTAGCAGTGGCAATTTGATAACCTCTGAATAAATTCTAAAGAGGTTTTGAGTTCCCAACTGCTAACTCTGTCACTTGGTGAATATTCGAAACTTCTCCATCTTCATCTTTCATTTCAGGGTAACAGCAAAGGGCAACCTGAAAATGATGTTAACAGCCACGATTGCATGAAGAAATAGGATAGCAAAGATGACTTGGAGTCACTCTTTGTATTCTCCAGCCATAATAGCATTGAATGTTGCAGAGACTTCCTCTTTCACATATCAGATCATAGAACTTATCTTCCAAATGATTAACTTAATAAACATGAAATGTCTGATTCTAGTGACTGACACTATGTGGAGGAATGACCTCTCTTTTAGAATAGGAAGAATGAGTATTCACAGAGCTTAGAAATGCAAATCCAAAATCTTATTGGGATATTAATTAAAATAAGTTTCTAGTTTGCTTGTTTTTTATGCATCTGTGGTTTTGTGTTAGCATAAATGGATGGCACAGACCAGACAGTATTTCATTCTGTTGTACTTACGGTCACTATGCATCAGAGCCAACTCGATGGCACCTAACAACAACATTAGCATAAATAGGGGAGAATTGACTACTTACTTAATTTCCTAAGATAAAGACACATGTGTTTATTAAAAACAATTATACTATTTAATATTTAGACAAGATAATTCATTTCATTGGGTAAATGCTTTGGCAGAATATATGAGAAATTTCTACTATCCTACCAGCAATCAAGAAAAAATAAAATTCTGAATAAATGATAATATCTATCATGTTGGGGTAGCATTAGTGGCATAGTGGTTAAGCATTCAGCTGCCAACTGAAAGGTCAGCAGTTTCAACCCACCAGCCACAGAATGGGAAAAAGGTGTAGCAGTCAGCTTCCATAAAGATTATAGCATTGGAAACCCTACAGGGAAGTTTTACTCTGTCATATAGGGTCACTATAAGTTAGCATCAACTCAATGGCATGGGTTTGATTCATATTTAGTATTATGTTGGGAGTTAGTTATGGGAAAAATATCTAGGACACAGTTTATGTGAAGTCTCTTAGTAATTCCATTCAGTGACTCTTCTTCATAGATTCTGACTGGTAAGGCATAGACAGACTTGACTAGAGGAGATTGGCATCTTACTTAATAGTATAATTTTATGTGTAAAATTTCATAAATAGGAAAATAATGTCATAAGAACAGATTTACTTCCATGTACTTAGAAAAGGAGAATGTATGACTACTTTAGCTAATGACCATAAAAATTCAATAAACAAGTTATTTGTAAGTCTGTTGATAAATTTTGTTTGTTTTTAAAACCATAGTATCTATTGACTGGTCATGAGCATTATCTTTAATAAATTGATATCAATTAAAAATTACCTCCTTTGATTTTAATAAAATATATGTATATCAAAGTATATACATCAAAAACCAAACCAGACTCACTGACATTGAGTCGATTGTGATGCATTGTTGTTGTTGTTATGTGCTATTGAGTTGGACCTGACTCATAGCAACCCCTCCTTGGGTTTCTGAGGCAGTATCACTACTAAAGTAGATTGTCCCATCTTCCTTCTGAGGAGTGGCTGGTGGGTTTGAACCACCAGCCTTCTGGTTAGCAGTCAAATGCCTTAGGCACTATGCTACCAGAGCTCCCTGATGCATAGGGACCCCTTTTGGGTTTCCAAGGTGGTAAATCTTTATGGAAGTAGATTGCCTAGTCTTCCTTCTGTGGAATGATTGGTGGGTTTGAACTGCCAACCTTCTGTTTATAATATAAATTAAAAATGTTTCTTACATTTTTTTTTTAATTTGCTTCTTACACATTTTACATCAAAAAATTCTTAAAAATTCAGTAAACAGATGAATTAATTTTTTGATGTAAGAACTTAAACATTATATAGGTTTTCAATTGTGCTTTGAAAAGATTACATTATTTAAAAATTTATAGCTTATCTATTATAAAAAAAGATATTTTCTAACTATTAAAGCAATATGTTTATTACTACATAAAATTACCTCAATATCACAAGAATTCTTAAATATATACATGTATCATTGAGTGTTTTGGTTACCTAGTGCCGCTCTAACAGAAATACCACAAATGGGATGGCTTTAACAAACTGGGTTTACTCTCTTACAATTTTGGAGGTTAGAAGTCTGAGTTCCAGGCGCCAGGCTCTAGTGGCTGAGTGAAATCTCCTCAGTCTTGGGCTTCAGCTCTGCATCTTGCTCCCAGCCCACTGAAGCTAGAGACATCTGTTTACTTAGGCAGCTGCTAGCTGCTGAGGCTGACAAACTCAAGGTCAACAAGTGAAAAAACACAGTCCTAATATTACCAAACCACATGGCAGGCCATTAATTCAAGCCCATTAAAAGTCCCAAGATTGGCAGGGCAACATGGCAGGCTGCTGAGCAAAGACTCGGCTACATGCAGGGTTCAAGTATGCCATCAACTGGAGACCTCCCTCAGTTGCTTCTTACACACTGGAAGCAGCCCACATCTCTAAAGCACCTACTCAGCTGCTCCAGTAGGTTCCACCATGGAGGTAATTACCAATCTCACCATGGGGAACAACTACATCCAGCTGCCCAGCCACTCAACCAGGCCCAGCCAAGTGACATACCACATTGAGTTTTACCCTTCATTCCCCAACAAAATTCATCATACGTATATTTTTTTAAAATGTAGAATTCCTGGCAGGTGCTAAATGGTTAAACACTCAACTAGCTGAAAGTTTGGCAATTTGACCCCATCCAAGGGCACCTCAGAAGATAGGCCTAGTGATCTTCCAAAGTCCCAGCCTTGAGAATCCTATAGGGTAGTGTTACTCAGAACACATGAGGTTGCCATGAACTGCATTCTACTTGACACAACTAACACCAACATAATAAAAATAATACTTAAGCTAGCCACAAGAAGTACTACAGGTGTATGTTTCCCCATGTCTACGTATACACACATTTACTCATACTCAACTGGAAGTACAGACAAAAAGCAAAACAAACAAAAAAAACCCTCTTGAATTGAAAACATTTATTAGTGCAGGGCATTTTAAGACTTGCTCCTTGAGTTTAAATAAACTGATTTATTTTAAGAACGATTTTCTTTGTGTAGATTCGGGGGGGGGGGAATGATGTCCAACAAAGTACTATAGAGTATTTAGGCAAGACAGAAAAAATAATGACAAGTAGATACAGAAATTCTGCAGGAAAATATGTTAGTGATTGAATATTTTCAATCTTCCCATTTGCTTCTGATAAGAAGCTCTTTGTAATGGACTTTCTGTATAGCACTTTAGAATGCTGTAAATCAAGGACAGATGAAAGTAAATACAAGTAATTCTTCAGTTTTCCCAGCTCATCATAGACTATTGGAATACTAGTGCTTCCTGCATTTTTTCTGACTCTGCTGTTATACAGGTAGAAAGTAAGTATTCAACACCTGTGCTGCTGCGGCAATGCAATGCATACACTTAACCATGTGTGGGTTTATTATCAGTTATTAATTACTTGATCAATGTGCTCTGTAAATAGTGACCATAATTATCCCAGAAGGTCGTTGAAATAAAGGAAAGTAAGGTCCCCGGGCATTGGAGCCCAGACTCACATCTATTTACCTGCAACTACATGACAAGATGCTATTTTTCAATTCTACCTTGAATTTCAAATTAACAGGAGGCTGAAAAGATTTTGCTGAAGAATGAATCCATAATAAAGGGATTTACTTCTTTTCCCTTGGAGTTGTTCATTGCTGCCATTGATATTGATTAATGGTATGTGAATAACTTAAGGGAACATTGCTACCCTTTGGCTATCTTCTGTAGCTATGTTAGGATCATGTCAATGTCTTGCATTTCTCAACATTCAAGGGCCAATGAAGTGTTTTAGAAATTATGTGTTCTATATACAGAGTTAGCAAAGTGAGAAAAAATGTACATACTCTGTTTCCATTTATAGGAAAAAGACACCATATAGTGTTCTGCTTTCTTGATCTTTTTGTACACTGAATACAGTTGTGAAACATTTGATTTATTCTTGAACTATGAGAAAGAAAAGATAGATAAATTATAGCTAGAGAGATAGTTATAGATTGTAGATCAATATATAAATATGTAGTGATGTATATCTATAGAAAGATATATCTGAATGTATACAGAGGAGTCATTCATTCTGATCATAAGTTATTTTTGCTGATTGTATCTTATATATTTTTAATAAGCTTTTCTAAATATAATTTACATACAATAAATGTAGGAATTTAAGTGTGCAATCCAAGGAGTTTTGTCAAGCCCATCAGAATCACAGATGTGATGTTAAACCACCACTGCAATCATGATATGGAAATGTCCTGTTTAACGGAGTACTAGCCAGCCATACATAAGGACTTAGAATGTGAGTAGTGCAACGTGATGAATGATAACATTTTGAACACCGCACATTAAATAAAATATATATTGTAAATAATTTCATGTCATCTCTTCTTTTTCCTTTTTTTATGATGTGTCTTTTAGATATATTTAGGTTATTAATGTAGCTTCACCATATTTCTGCAAGACAGAATACATCAATGAAAAAACTGTCTTTGTTCCCCTTTTCAATGAGTCCTCTTACCTACCATCAGTTCTAGGCAACAACTCTATTATTTGTCACTTGTTCTGACTTTCCCAGAATTTCAAATGAACAGATCATACAGTATATATTCTTTTGTGTCTGGCTTTTATTACTTTGTCTAGTGTATTGTGATTTATTCATAATATTATATCAGTAATTAGCTCATTTTTATTGCTAAGGAATAATCCATTGTATAGATAAACCAGAGTCTGTTAATCCACTCACAAATTAATGAACATCTGGATTTTTTCCAGTTCTAGGCTATTTTCAATAAAGCAGCTATAAACATTTGAGAACATCTTTGTGTGGCCATGCATTTTAATTTTGCCTAGATAAAAATCTAGGAATGAAGTAGCTTGGTTATATGGTTAGCAAAAAAAATTAGTAAAACACTATTCCAAAGAGACTGTACCAGTTTGCATTCCACCAACAATACATGCCAGCTGTTCCTTGTCATTGATTGTATTTTCTGTGGTCAGTTTTCCAATTTTATACATTTTAGAGAGTATGTGGGAGCTCTGGTGGCATAGTGCCTAAGGCATTTGACTGCTAACCAGAAGGCTAGTCGTTCAAACCCACCAGCCACTCCTTAGAATGAAGGTTGGGCAATCTACTTCTGTAGTGATACCACCTCGGCAATCCAAGGAGGGGTTGCTATGAGTTGGGACCGACTCGATGGCATATAACAAAAACAACAGCAACAACAATTTTACTATCCTAAGATATCATGAACGATTGTTCCTATGGTTTTGCAAAAATATTGTTTCCAAGAGTTCTTGTAAGATGGCAGAATAGGTAGACAAATTTATACCAACCCTCTGCAACAAACCAGTAAAAAACAGTTGACACTGATACAGAAGATGATCCTGGAACCCTGCCTGCACTTTGAAGGCAAGTGTAAAGAATTGGATTAAATACCAACTAGTAGAAGAATCTAAATGTAAACACGCAGTAAGGAGACAAATGGGGTAGTGGAGTGCCAGCTGTCCCGAGGGCACGGCCCATTTGAATGCATCCCAGTAGCAATCTAAAAGTTGGCTCTGCTCACTAAAGACTCCATGGACAAGGACTGCATTGGTTCCTTACCACCGATAAGGAAAACAGAGAAAGAGAAGACAAACAACAGACCTATGGACTGCCAGTGGCTGTCCTGAGGGTGCAACCATTTTGAATATTTGTAAGCAGAGGGTGTGAATATATGCAAGTGGCATTCATACCTAGACTGTGATATTGGAATGGGCTCCCATGGCTGAGGAAACCACAGACAACCATACTGGAGTCTGACGACTGAAAGGGTGCAATATTCCCCTTGTTGCTCTTGTACCCCCCACACTCTTGGTAAACCCAGTTGTTGCTATCCCCCTCTTCCACTTACTTTCTTGGCCAGCAGGAATTCCATCCTAATCTGTGCCCTGACAAAGCATGTGTGCCATGCCTCCCCCACCACAGTTTGTTTTTTGATTGTTTTGATTTAAAATATTCTTTTTATCTTCCTCCTTGCTTCCTTTTTTATGTCCCCTCTTTCCTGTCCCAGGTTCTTGTTTTTTCTCTTCCCATTTCCTGGTCCCTGCCACCTCCCCCCTTTTTTTCTTTATTTTGGTTCTTCCCATCCTTTACTTTTCCTTTGGCAGTTTTCCCATTTTTTCTTTATTATTCTTTTAACTTGCTCTTTTCTCTCATTACTCCTTCATCAAATATTACAGATTTTTTTTTATTATCATTCTTTTATCATTTTAATGTATTCTGAGCAAAATTCTTTTAATTCTTTGCTTTTTTTTTTTTTGTTTCCCACAAGTGTTCCTGTTTGTTTATGGGGCTTGAGTTTTTGTTTTCTTGGTTTCATTTGTGTGTGTGTGTGTGTGTTTATTTATTTTTGTCTAACTGCGTGGAAGACAGCAACTATTCCAACACAACCCAACCATACCTGCACCTTCTTACTTTTGCACCAACTCTATAATGATAGATGTCAGCTGATACTAGCTCAACTCACTTTCAACTGCTCCTTCACACAGCTAACAGAGATCTATACACACACTCTCATTCTCTTTCACACATCGAACATAAATATAACATCACCACAATGTCCCAGAGACAACAGACTATCAAGTACACACACACAAAAAGCAGGATAAATTAGTAGAAATAAGTGCCTACAATACAAACCCAGAAAACATCTTTGAGGTAAAAGCAGTATTAGGACTCCCTGATAAGAAATTCAAAAGAATTATACTTGAGTACCTTCAACAGATTCTGAGATAGATGAAAGAAAATGCCAACACCATCAAGGAAAACACTGACAAAATTAAGAGAAAAACACAGACAGAACTCCAGAACAATTTAGGAAAACAATACAAGAACAAATAGACAAAATTAACAAAATTTAGAAATGATACAAAACAACAAATAGAAATCCAGAAGATTAATACTAAGATTTCAGAAATAGATAACACATTGAAGGGGCAAAGGAATGGAACTGAATAAATGGAAGACAATTAATGAGATTGAGGACAAATACATCAATATGCCTTTGTTAGTATTGGGATCAGTCAGACAATGAGTGAAAGATGAGGATATATCCATTCATGAATACAATGAAGCCCAAACAGGATAAACCTCAAAAGAAAATCTCCAAGATATAATCATAGTCAAGTTCATCTAAACCAAAGGCAAGAAAAGAATCCTAAAAGGAACAGAGGAAAAACTGAAAGTTACCTATGAAGAGCAACCAATAAAACTGAACTCTGATTTCTCAGCAGAAGCCATGCAGGTGAGAAGGAAATGGATGATATGTATACAACATTGAAAGAAAAAACATCTCCAAATAAGTATTATATACCCAGAAAAACTGTCTATTAAATATGAAGGTGAAATTAGGAGATTTCCAGATAAGCAGAAATTAAGAGAATTTGTTAAAACCAGACCAACATACAAGAGATGTTAAAGGGAGTTCTTCTGATAGAGCACCAACAACAGCCAACAGCAACTGATGATTAATACGCATGATGACATAACCCAGAAAGTAACCCAGTATAGAAGTATCCAAAGTAAAATAAGGTCACAAGACTATAATCAGGGAACCAGAGACATCAATTGGTAAATGAAGACAACTACAAACCAACAGAGGGAATAAATAATGTAGTTACAGAACTAATAAATAGGGAGGAAGTCAAGACAATTGCAAGATAGAACAGTGTTTTAACCTTGAGAAAAAAATTATAAATCACAGGGTAATGTCAAAGAAAATTAACAACTCCCTATCAAAATAAAAAAGGGGACAAGCACAAACATTTAGCAAGAAAGATGTGGTGGACTAGTGCCTAAGTCAATTGACTGCTAACCACAAGGTTGGTGGTTCAAACCCTGAGCCACCAGAAGTCTGGTGGCTCAAACCCACCAGCCACTCCTCAAAAGGAAGATTGGGCAATCTACTTCCGTAGTGATACAAACTCAGAAACCCAAGGAGGGGTCCCTATGAGTCAAAATCAACTCAATGACAGTGAGTTTTGAGTGACTTCATGGAAGAAAGACTGAACAATCTACTTCTGTAAAGATTTAGCACCTTAGAAACCCAAAGGAGATCACTATGAGTCAGAACCAACCCAATGGCAATGAGGTTTTTTTTTTTTTTTAAACAATAACAAAAATGGAGATGATAACATGATTCCTAAACAACATGAGCCCCCCCAAAAAATTATATATGCAACAGCATGAAAAAACACATAACAAAATGACATCAATAAATTCATACTTGTGTACAATTACACTGAATTCTAATGGATTAAATGCAACACTCAAGAGATGGAGAGTTACAGACTGGTTAAGAAAACATGACTCATCAATATGCTGTCTACAAGAGACTCACCTTAGACACAAAGAGAAAAATAGACGAAAAACCAAAGGTTGGAAAAGATATACCAAGCAAATGGCAAGCAAAAAAGAATGGGAGTGGCAATTTTAATTTCTGACAAAATTGACTTTAAGACAAAAATGACCATAAAGACAAGGAACGACATTATGTAATGATTAAAGGATCAATTGAACAAAAGGAGTTAATCATAATAAATAAATATGCACTCAGTCAAAGAGCCCCAATACATAAATCAGACTTTAACAGAATTGAAAAGGCAGATAGATGACTCCACAGTAGTAGGACACTTTAATACAACACTTTCCATCAGAAATATAACAATTGGAAAGAAACTCAATAAAGTTGGAGAAGAACTAAACAATATGATCAACCAACTTGACCTTATAGACATCTACAGAGCACTCTACCCAACAACAGCAGAATATATGTTCTTTTACAACACACATGGAACATTCTGCAAGATAGACTATATGTTAGGTAACAAAGTAAGCCTCAATAAATTAAAAAACATTGACAAACTGCAAAGCATCTTCTCAAATCACATTGCTATAAAATTAGAAATCAACACCAGGAAGACCAATGGGAAAAGAACAAACACATGGAAACTGAAAAACACACTCCTTAAAAATGGCTGAGTAACAGAAGAAAAAAATAATAAGTTAAAAAATTCCATGAATCAAATGAGAATGAAAGCACAACATACAAAAATCTTTGGGATACAGCAAAAGTAGTGATCAGAGGGCAATTTATAGCAATAGATGTGCACATCAAAAAAGAAGAAAGGCTCAAAATCAACACCTTAATCCAATATCTCTAACAATTAGAAAAAGAGCAGCAAAAAAAAAAAAAAAAAGACCTATAGTCACCAGAAGAAAAGAAATAATAAAAATTTGAGCAGAAATAAATGACATAGAAAATAGAAAAGTAATAGAAAAAATTGACAAGATTGGAAGTTACTTATTTGGAAAGATGCATAAAATTGACAAACCATGGCAACCTCCATAAAGGAAAACAAGGAGAAGATGCAAATAACACAAACAAGATATGAAATGTGTGACATAACAACAAAACCAACAGGAATAAAAATAGTAATATCAGGATACTGTGAAGAGCTATACTCAAATTTGAAAAACTATAGAAAACAGACAGATTTCTAGAAACACACTACTTATCTAATCTAACAAAAACTGAGGTAGAAAATCTGAACAGACCCATAAGAAAAGCAGAAGTTGAACAGATCATTAAAAAATTACCAACAAAAACAGTCCTAGCCCAGATGGTTTCACTGGAGAATTCCATCAATAATTCAGAGAAGAGTTGACACGAATCCTACTCAAACTATTTCAGAACACAAACAAGGATGGAATTCTCCCAAATACATTTTATGAAGCAAACATAACCCTGATACCAACACCAGGCAAAGATACCACTAGAAAGGAAAACTGCACACCAATATCCCTTGTGAATATATGCAAAAATCTTCAACAAAATCCTAGCCAACAGAATTCAACAACATGTCAAAAAAAAAAAAAAAAAAATACATGACCAATTGGGATTCATACCAGGTATGCAAGGATGGTTCAACATTAGAAAAAACAATCAATGTAATCCATCACATAAGGAAAATAAAGGAGAAAAATCACATGATCATGTCAATAAATGCAAAAAAGACATTTTTTTAAATAAAATCCAACACCCATTCCTGATTTAAAAAAAAAAAAAGCTCTCAGAAAAATAGGAATAGAAGGGAAATTCCACAACATAATTAAGGGCATATATGCAAAACCAACAGCCAACATTGTTCTCAATGTGTTGTTGTTATGTGCCATGGAGTCGGCCCCGACTCATAGCGACCCCTCCTTGGGTTTCTGAGGCAGTATCACTATGGAAGTAGGATCGCCCAACCTTCCTTCCGAGGAGTGGCTGGTGGGTTTGAACCGCCAGCCTTCTGGTTAGCAGTCAAGTGCTTTAGCCACTATGCTACCAGAGCTCCTGTTCTCAATGTAGAGAGACTGAAACCATTCACGTTGAGAACATGAAAGATACAAGGATGTCCTCCATCTCCACTTCTATTCAACGTTGTATTGGAAGTCCTAACCAGTACAATTAAGCTAGAAATGGAAAACAAAGTCATCCAAATTGGTAAGGAAGAAGTAACACTATTCCTATTTGCTGATGACATGATCCTATATGTAAAAAAACCAAAAGACTCAGAAAATAAATAAATAAATAAATAAATAAAAACTAGTAGAATTTATTGAAAGATTTAGCATAGTGTCAAGATGCAAGATAAACATATAAAAATCAGTTGGCTTCCCTTACACCAGCAAAGAGATCTCTGAAAAGTAAATAAGGGAATAAATATCATTTACAATACCTAACAGAAAGATAAAATACTTGGCAATCAATCTCTCCAGTAACACAAAAGACCTACACAAAGATAATGAAATACTACTTCAAGAAGCTATAAGAGATCTACATAAATGTATGAACATATCATGCTCATGGATAGGAAGATGGAATATTGTAAAAATGTCAACTATCAATACTACCCAAAGCAATTTATACATTCAATGCAATTCGAATCCAGATTCTGTCAACATTCTTCAAAGACACTTAAGGCAGAGAGTGACAGAATGGTTTTATCCACATAGTCCATTCTTTTGTTGTATCTTAGAAACATACCTTTGATATAAAAATGAAAACAAACAGAAAATAAAAGGATGAAAAAAATATTCTATGTAAAAAATGTACAAAAGAGAGCAGGGACAGCCATATTAATATCAGATAAAAAGACTAAATAGAGTATATTACAATAAATACCGAAGGACATGACATAATAATTAAAACATCAATCCAACAAGAAGACACAACAATAATAAATATACATTCACTTAACAGCAAAGCACCAAAACACATGAAATACTAATATGAAGAGATTAGACAACTCCACAATAATAGTCAAAATCTGCACTTTCAATTATGTTGTTGTTGTTATGTGCCCTCGTGTTGGACCTGACTCATAGCGACCCCTCCTTAGGTTTCCGAGGTTGTATCACTATGGAAGTAGATTGCCCCATCTTCCTTCTGAGGAGTGGCTGATAGGTTTGAATCACCAGCCTTCTGGTTAGCAGTCAAGCACCTTAGGCACTACACTACCAGAGCTCCAAATACAGACAGACATATAAAAAGTAGATCACTAAGGACATTGAGAACTTAAATAAAAGTCAATTGAACCTAACACATATAACAAAAACCTCAGCTAACTCACTGCAGTTGAGTCAGATCTGACTCATAGCAACCCCTCCTAGGGTTTCTGAGGCAGTATCACTATGGAAGTAGATCACCCAACCTTCCTTCCAAGGAGTGGTCAGCAGTCAAATGCCTTAGACACTATTCCACCAGAGCTCCTAAAAAGTATTGGGTCATAGAAGTCAAAAGTGAAGTTCAAAAATTCTTAGACTGAATTAAAATGAAAACACAACCTACCAAACCATTTGGGACACACAAAAACAATACTCAGAAGGAAATTCATACCAATAAATGCATATTTGTGTTTGTTGTTACACACATAGATTGGTTTTTAAGTCAATTCCTGGAGGCTTGCTTTTCACCAATACCTTCACTGAATCTTTGACTTCTTCCTTCAGTACCACAAGTCCTTAAACATATGCTGCTTCCTGAAATGGCTGAATATTGACCAATTCTTTTTGATACAGTGACTCCATCTTCCTTCCATCTTTTGATATTTCCCATGTCATTTAATATTTTGCTTATAAAGTTCTTCAATACTGCAACTCAAGGCTTGCATTTTTCTTTCAGTTCTTGTAGGTTGAAAAATTCTGAGAATAGTCTTTTTTTGTTTTCTAACTACAGGTCTTAGAATTGTGTTATCCTTTGTTTTGTTTTCTTGAGTAGCCCTTTGAAATCTTCTCTTCAGCTGTTTTACTTCATCATTTCTTTCAGTCACTTTAGCTGCTCTACATTCAGAAGCAAATTTCACAATTAGTCCAAAGGACTAATGGAGTACATGAACCTTAACCTTCAAGACCCTGAGACCTGTAAACTATATGATGCCTAGCTACCACTGCAGACTGTTCTGAAAGGAATCACAATAAGAGGCCCCAGATAGAGTGGGAATAAATGTAGAACAAAACTCAAAATCATAAAAAGGACCAGGCACCAGGCTTATTGATCTGATGAAGCCGGGTGGAACCCCTGAGACTATGGCCCTTAGACATCCTTCAAGTTAGGAACTGAACTTAAACCCTGTGACTCAATTCTCAGCCAAATGATAGACGGGCCTATAAGATGAACAGTAATCTCAGAAGGGTGTTCCCTCATTAGAACAATCAAGCTTATGAGATCAAGAGGACAGCATTTTCCCAGGAATAGATCTGTGAAGGCAGGAGGAGACAGGAAGGGAAGATGAAGGGAAAGGGTGGGCTCAGGGAAGAAGTGGGAAGAATATTGTTACAGTGTGGGGCTTGTAATAAAGATCACAAAACAGAATATGTATGGATTGTTGAATCATAAAAGTTTGCTGTAAATTTTCACCCAAATCACAATTAAAAAAAAAAAAAAACAAGTTTCTGAGTCTCTTTTGACATTAATTTTGGTCTCTTCTTTCTTCCTTTTTTTTTAGTAACCTTTTGCTTTCTTCATGTATGCTGCCCTTGATGTCGTCCTACAACTTGTCTGGTCTTTGTTCATTAGTGGTCAATGTGTCAAATCTATTTTTGAGATGGTCTCTAAAATCAGATGGGATATAATCAAGGTTGTACTTTGGCTCTAGTGAACTTGTTTTAATTTTCTTTAGCTTCAAGTTGAACTTGTGTATGAGCAATTGATGTTTTCTTCCATGCTTGGCCTCTGAACTTATTTTTATTAATGATAATTGTGTTTCTCTATCATCTCTTTTAACATATGTAGTTGATTTTATTCCTTTATGTTTCACAAGGCAAGGTCCATGTGTATCATCACTATTTATGTTACTAAAATATATATTCCCAAACCAAAAGAAAAAAAAAAAAAAAAACTCACTGCCATTGAGTTGATTCCAACTTATAGTGACCTCAATTGGGTTTTTGAGGCAGTAAGTCTTTATAGAAGCAGATTGCCCAGTCTTCCTTCCTTGGAGTGGCTGGTGGGTTTGAACTGCCAATCTTCTGGTTAGCTCAAATGCCTTAGGCATTATGTTACCAGATAATTCCATAATGTGATCTCTAGTGTCATTTCTGTCACCAAGGCCATATTTTACAACTATTGATACTTCTTTGTTTACGACTTTCTCATTCTAACTTTTTCAGATTAGAACTTTTCATTTGGTGAAATTTAACTTTCAAATTATTTTAAAAATGCTCTTAAATTTGACAAGATGGAAGATAACTTAATTAGCAACAACTGAATCATTTCCATTCTCTGAGTTACATCAGGTGTGACCTTTCACTTTACAGCTTTTCAATGGCCTTTTCAACTGCAGAAGCTTAAATATAATGTGATCTTTACCGGCTTCTAAGACAGGTGCTCTCATAGGAATGAGAATATGTAGTAGCTGGTGCTTTGTCACTAATGGTAGTATCTTTGATACAAATTACAACAAAACTGTTATGCAAGAAATTCAAAATGACCAAAACCTGCCCTGTTTTTGATAATACATGTAAGCAAGTATTAAAGATCTAAAATCTTAAAAAATGATTGTTTAAATGATACTGTTGCTGAAATAAAAACCTGTAATCAATAGTATCAGATATATAGGAGATTTTCCAAAGATGAGCTACCTAAATTTAATCAATATATACAGATTGGCTGTGCATTTCAACTGAGTATACATGATGTCAATGTCTGAGGGTGTGTTGAATTGAGGCATTTACAGATTTTTTAACATTTTAATTCTTTATTTATCAATACTCTATTTTTCTTTATTATATTCTTCTTAATATTCTACCTGGAGCGCTGATAGCATAGTTCCTAAGGCACTTGATTCCTAACCAGAAGGCTGGCTGTTCAAACCCACCAGCCACTCTGGGAAGGAAGGATGGGCAATCTACTTCCACAGTGATACTACCTCAGAAACCCAAGTAGGGGTCACTATGAGTTGGGTCCGACTCAATGGCACATAACAACAACAACAACAACAATATTCTACCTAGTATGATTTTTATGTTAATCTTTTAGCCACAGTGTAATACACTCAAATATTCTTATCATCAAATTCTTTAAAAGTAATAAATATCCCAAAAAGTATACTCATTATATTTTATTTTATAAGGAAATGTATTGAAAAATAAGGAGAAAAGCCATATGGAGTTCTCAGACTGGAATTTTTACGTTACAGGACCATAAAGACATTCTGTTACCTATAGGGTAAATGTAAAAGTTACTGTGTTCTACCTTCTTAAGACATGTTTTAAAAAAATAAACTTTAAAATAACTTTCTGAGAAATTATTATTTGCTTAAATAACTACCAGTAAACAATTGGTACAGAAAACTCCTCTCTTTGGTTAAAGTCAGCTTTTCTCTTCAGCAAATGTGAAGAAAACATAAATTAAAATGAAATCGATTTTTGGCTTTTGGTTATGTTTTTGGATCAACTTTCTTTCACAGAAACAAATGGAAGAAATGAATTTTGGCAAGTAATTGATTGAAGAATGGGAAGGAAAATTTAAAATTACCACATTTAAAATAATTTTTATATATGCTATCTATATAATTAATAGTGAGAGAGTAAAAGCAAAAATACATGTTTTGATATAATATAAAAAAAAAAAAAATCCAAATCCACTGTCATAGAGTTGATTCCAACTCACAACAACCCTTATGCAACGTAACCATTGCTATGGAGTCAGATGCAACCCATAGTGATCCTCCTTGAGTTTCCGAGGTGATAATCCTACGGAAGTAGATTGCCAAACCTTCCTTCTGAGGAGTGGCTGGTGGGGTTGAACTTCCAGCCTTCTGGTTAGCAGTCAAGTGCCTTAGGCACTACACTACCAGAGTTCCCTATCTCTGGTATACTTGTATTTAATTTGTAAAAGAAGATTTGAAGGATATTTAATCTTTTAATTTCTTGTAAGTTTATATTGAAATATTAAAATATTATTGCACAAAATCTATTTGAATTTCAAACAACCTTTCAAGGAATTTATTTAAAAAAAAAAAAAACTTTTTCAAGATGACTTTCTAAGAGCAGGGTGTTTTGTTTTTGGCAAGTGCAAGTGACCTTGAATATTAAAAAAATCAACATTTAGTTGGAAAAATCAAACTAAACTTTTTGTTTAAGTCACTTTGAAAATTGATAAAATATTTTCTCAAGCACACAAAACATCGGCATTGATAAAAAGCAAACATAAGAGAGTTTCACCAATACACTTTCATAGATGTTAAAGTCAACAGATACAGGCATCCATTTATCTGAAATAAACAAGATATAGAAAAAAGAAACAGTTAAGTCAAAGATTGAGAGCCAATACTTGTAAGATATATTTTTGATAAAGGACTTACATCCAAAATAGACATAGAATGTATACAACTTCAATAGCAAGAAAACCAATAACTCAATTACAAAATGGGTGAAAAATCCGAACAGAAACTTCACCAAAGAAGATATGCTATGCAGATGGCAAGTAAGCATAGGAAAAGATGTTCAGCCTCATTAATTCACTGAGAAATTTCAAATTGAAACAACTAGATGCTTCTATCCATTCGTTAAAATAGCTAAAGCCATTCTGTTTTATTTTAAATACATAGATTCTATTTTATTTTAAATACATAGATCAGGAAGCTGTCGTTCAAACAGAGCAAGGGAATATTGCATGGTTCAAAATCAAGAAAGGAGTGTGTCAAGGTTGTATCCTTTCACCATACTTATTCAATTTGTATGCTGAACAAATAATCCAAATAGCTGGATTATATGAAGAACATGGCATCAGGATTGGAGGAAGACTCATTAACAACCTGCAATACACAGATGACACACCTTTGCTTGCTGAAAGTGAGGGTAACTTGAAGCACTTACAGATGAAGATTAAAGACTACAGTCTGCAGTATGGATTACTACTCAATATAAAGTAAAAAAAAAAAAAAAAAAAATCCTCACAACTGGACCAATAAGCAGCATCATGATGAATGCAGAAAAGATTGAAGTTGTCAAGGATTTCATATTATTTGGTTCTACAATCAACACCAATGGAAGCAGCAATCAAGACATCAGATGATGTAGAGCATTGGGCAAATATGCTGCAAAAGACCTCTCCCACATGGTGAAGAGCAAAGATGTCTCCTTGAAGACTGAGGTATGCCTAACCAAAGCCATGGTATTTTCAATTAACACTTATGCATGTGAGAGCTGGACAATGAATAAGGAAGACCGAAGAAGAGTTGATACTTGTGAGTTCTGGTGTTGTAGAAGAATGCTAAGCATACCATTGTCTGCTAAATGGATTGATAAATCAGTCCTGGAAGAAGTGCAGCTGGAATGCTTCTTGGAAGTGAGAATGGCCAGATTTCATTTCACCTACTTTGGTCATGGTGTCAGAAGGGACGATTCCCTGGAGAAGGATATCGTGCTTGGTAAAGCAGAGGGTCAACAAAGAAGGGGAAGGTCCTCAATGAGATGGATAGACACAGTGACTACAATGATGGGGTCAGATATAGCAAGGATCATGAAGCTGGCACAAGACAGAGCAGTGTTTTGTTTTGCTACGCATAGGATCACTATGAGTTGGAGATGACTTGATAGCACCTAACAACAACAACAACAAATCCAAAACACTGACAAAACCCAATAGTAGCCAGGATGTGGAATAAGAGTAATTGTCATTCATTCCTTCCGGGCCTGAAAAATGCATGACCATTTTGGAAGACATCCTGACAATTGGTGTCAAAACTAAATGTAAGCTTACCATACAAGCTAGCACTCAACCTCCTAGATACTTGCCCATTTAGTTGAAAATGTATGTCCACTTAAAGCCTGCCCACAAATGGTTATAGGGTTTTTTTAATCAAATTGCTAAAACATTGAAGCAACCAAGGTGTCTTTCAATAGGTGAATAATCAAACTGTGGTGCATCTGTGCAACAAAAATATTTTTCAGAAATAAAAAGAAGAGTTCTGGCGAGATGACAGACTAGGCAGAAGGACTGCACAGACTCTCTTCAACAAAGAAAAGGGAAAACAATTAACACAGACACAGAAGATAATCTTGGACCCCAGAGCCTTGAAGGGAAGGATACAAAAATGGACTAAACCCCAACTAGCAGAAGAATTTGCGTGAAAATACCAAAAAAGGAGACACATGGAGGTCTAGTCTGGCAGCAACCTGAGCGACCCTGATGGCACAGACGACACAGAGGGCTTGGAGATTCCTGAGTGGTGGTAGGACCTAAGAATTAACCTAAAATCACCCTGCTAGCCAGGGACTGCATGGAGGACTGTGCATGGTGGCTGGGGAACAAACGGAGAAGGTGTAGAGAAAGGTGGGCTGAGCTGTGGACTTTGGCCAATCCAGAGGGTGCTACCATTTTGTAGGTTTAAAAAGCGGCTTGACTATTTTGGATATTTAAAGAGACAGCACTCTAGCAGATTCCTGTTGTGGTAGGACTTAAGAATTAATCTAAAAATCACCCTGCTAGCCAGGGACTGCACAGAGGACTGTTCAGGTGGCTGGGGAACAAATGGAGAAGGTGAAGAGAAAGGTGGGCTGAGCTGTGGACTTTTGCCTGTCCGGAGGGCACCACCATTTTGAAGGTTTAAAAAGC
>NW_006922139.1:264926-267415 GCF_000298275.1 Orycteropus afer afer
GAGACTATGGCCCCTAGCTGCCCTTCAGGTCTGGAATTGAACCCACACCGGTGGTTTCCAGCCAAAAAGTGTACTGGCATGTGAGTTAAACATTTACCTCAAGTAGACACATGCCCTGGAGAGATCAATCATGGGAGAAGGAAGGGCTGCTTATGCACAAGGAGAGAGCTCAGGGCACAGGAGAGTATGAAGGGATGGTCACTGGGAAGAGGTAACTATAGGGAGGAAGTGGGAGGGGAGCTGTTGTATGGTAAACTGTGTTCAATGACATGAGACAAAGTATATGTGAACTGCTGTACAGAAAGTAAATTTGCTCTGTGAATCTTCACCCAAATCACAATAAATTAAAAAAAAAAAAAAAAAAGAAGTTACTAAGGGAAGAAAAAAAAAATAAAAAGAAGCAATCTATCTAGCCAATGAAAGACATGGAGGGAATATTCATGCATATCTTTAAGTGAAAGGAGCCAGTCTGTATGTGGTGCAGTGAATTACTTGGATGGTTTTTCTAGCCACCATCTTTGTGACTTCCACCAGACTACTGGGAAAACCAAAATAAATAAATAGATAAACTCACTGCCCTCCAATCATTTCTGACTCAGCAGCCCCCACTGGGTTTGAGGCTGTAAATCTTTACAGAAGTGGATAGCCCAGTATTCCTTCCATGGAACAGCTTGTGAGGTTGAACTGCTGACATTCCGGTTAGCAATCAAGTGTCTTATCCACTATGCCACCAGAGCTTCCAGACTACTGGGTGGGACCAAATAAGGTGTATGGAACACTAATGTGAAGATTGGTTAGTTTTGCTATGCCACTGGGTTTAAAAGGAGCCCTGTTAGAAAGAGAAAAGGGGGATCTCGTTGCCATCAAGACGGAAGAGTGGGAGGTGAAGTGGAACATGTCCTTGGACCCAAGATCCCTGTGCTGAACATCGTTGGCAGATGACCAGCTGAGATGACTGCAGAGCAACCAACTGGCAGGAGACCAGACAGAGCAATGGGCTGCAGGGCAAGAAAGCTGAGTCTTGAGGAAGGAGGCTTTCTAGCAGAGTATCATGCACCTAGGTATACCTATCAGTGGAACTAAAAGAGCTTTGTAACACTTGCTGGCACAGGGCAGAGGCCAGGTAGAGAGCCCAAAGGCCAGAGAGACGTGCCTGAGGGCATAGCAAAGGGGAGACTGTCCTGATGGAAGAATTGTATCTTGAGCATATTCCTGAACCTGAAATGTAGCTTATTACTTCCCTAATAAACCCCATAATCATGAGTATTGCTTGTGAGTTCTGTGTGGCCATTGCAATGAATTATCAAACCTATCACGTACTCCTAGAGGAGTAGGGAGTGCCGTGGGAGGGACAGTTGGTGTTCACATTGGTGAGAAGGCTGGAGGGTGGTGGCATGTCTGGTCTCATAGGGCTAAGTCCTGAACTGTCGATGGTGACTGTTTGCCTTTGTGAAGTTAGAGGAGGTCAGTAGGTGCTGCCTGCATGTCCTTTTTCACTGTAAAAGTTATATTCTGCATGATTCCAACTACATGACATTTTGAAAAAGTAAAGCTGTAGAGACAGTGAAAATAGTTTTTTCAGGGAATTTAGGGGGATGAATAGGTAGAACATAGAGCATTTCTAGGGCAGTAAAACCAGTTTGTAGTACGAAGGATACTTGACAGTATGTGTTTGTCAAAACTCAGGACTGCCCAATACAAAGAGGGAACTCTAACTTAAACTATGAACTTTAGTTAGCATTAACTGTCAATTTGTGGTTTACAAAATTTCCTACTGAAAATCTTAGAGTAAAAGATCACCTTGGGTGTGAGGAGGAACCTGAAGAGGTAGAATTCTGGTCCTTTAAGCAAGAACAAATCCATGGTTCAATCTGAAACATCGTGCTTCCCCGTAAAGATTCATTTAGGGGAAGCATGCATTTCAAAACTAGAAACAAGTTTGCAATGACTGAAAGTGATTATCTGTAAAGTCCTTTCTACTTCTCAGTCAGTGATTCTAGGCTTTTGATTTCAGATTTTGTGGAACTGCTTCTGGAAATGCCTCCACGAGTTTGATTTTCACTGTTCACCATTCTCTTTTAATAAACTTGGGTTTTGCATGCCAGCAGCAGGAGAACGAAAGTTAATGTAAGCCCCATAATAAAATGTGCCTTTTTCTTTTTTTTTTTAAATACAGTAAATCAATTGCTTATTCCTTAACTTTTTTTTTCTCTTAATCTATTTTTAAACTTTGTATTACTCTTATTAACCAACTCATTTTATTAAGCCTATTTCTGCTCAGTAAGAAATGTGCCCCTGTGTGTTTACTCCATTAAACCATTTTTCTCCTCATTAGGGGAACTAGAAAACAAGCAGTGAATTTCTAGTTCAGGAGAGTTTCTTTTCCCCACAATCATTTCTCTATTATGAGCTTCCATTGCCTTTAATGGTGTGGGACTGAATTTGAGAAACAGAAGAGCATTTGTACTTTTCATTTTTTAAGTGTATTT
>NW_006922139.1:268161-269378 GCF_000298275.1 Orycteropus afer afer
TCACAATTTCAAATAAATAAATAAATAAATGTGTGATAACAAGTAGAATTCTGCATCTGTACTCAGTAAAATGAAGCTGGTAAGGAATTATCTACATATTTTGACAGTCCATAGAAAACGTAAATTCTTAGTTTTACTGAAAGTGAAGGAGATATAACAGAAAGGCAGTGACAGTAGTTTACTGGGGAAAATTGGTTTGGGACAACATCATTTTCTAAGGCAGCATGATGTGATGAGAACATATTGTAGACTTTTGAGAACAGTGCTGAGGACAAGTTTTCTCAGTAATTACTTCTCTAACCATAGGTAAGCCTAGAGAAGTTCTCATAAATGAAGAAAAGAATTGCATTTGGTTCTAGAGTGCAATAAAGATTCAGCAAGAAAACATTTAAAGAACAATAAAAGGACATTCAGATCAGCATAAGGCCATTCAGATCAGCATAAGGCAGTTCTTTTTTAATGAGATTATATAAAAATGAACCATGTTTCCTTATTAAGTAGAGAGCTCCTCAAAAAGCATACTTACACGATGAAATGGCTCTTTACTGGTGATTTTGTAGTGTCTGAGGGATTTGTGCAGAAAGAGTTTTACCTCTAGGGGTCTTTTGGAAACAAAGCAAATGTAAGTGCTTAACTCTATTTCTCTAGGCTTAGATTCCTGATTTTGTAAAAATTGAATCCAATCCTCACTGGATCTCTAAGATCCCTTGCAGCTCTGAAGTTATATGATTGTGGTGTAATTTGCTATTTTCTATTGGGCCCAATGTCTTTATTTCTTCACATGAATGAAGAAGAGTTGGTAAGTAATCACTGTGAGACTGATAGTTCTCGAGATTCAAATTGCTTTTGAGAATAGTGTAATATAGAAGGCACTATGGATTTTCTCCTTCACTATGCTATTCATAGTTAGAGTTTTAGCTAGCCAAAGCTGGGGAGAAGTATAAAAACTATTACCAAAGAATAACTTAAACCCATAGTGTATACTATATGTGCACACATACATACACATACACACACACATCCAGCTAATTTGAACCATAATAACAAGAAGAACTCTGTGATATTTTGCCATGTGTGTTCAAACTATGATGCAAGACTGAGGAAAGTGCCCAACAGATAATAAAAATAATTATAATGATAATAACAATTAGAAGTAATAGTAGTGTCACTGATAATATCAATAAAATTATCAAATTAATAGCAAAAAATTACTCAAA
>NW_006922139.1:276165-277609 GCF_000298275.1 Orycteropus afer afer
GAGCAGATAAAGCCAATTACTATAGTGAAATGTGCAAAGACTTGCATTAGAAAACCGAAAGGGAGGAACACAATTGACATTTCTCAAGCTGAAAGACCTGAGGAAAAAAATTAAACCTTGAGTTGCAATATTGAAAGATTCTGTGTGAAAAATATCGAATAATGCAGTAAACATCAAAATAAGATGGAAGGAATACACAGTCACTGTACCAAAAAGAACTGATAGGTCTTCATCTATTTCAGGAGGTGCCATATGATAAAGAACTAATGGTCCTGAAGGAAAAAGTCAAAGCTGCACTGAAGGATTTGGTGAAGAACAAGCCTCCAGGAATTGACGGAATACCCAGTGAGATGTTTCAACAAATGGATGCCCTACTGGAGACACACACTCGCTTATGCCCAGAGATTTGGAAAACAGCTACCTGGCCAACTGACTAGAAAAGATCCATATTCATACCTATTCTAAAGAAAGGTGATCCAACAGAATGTGGAAATTAGCAAACAATATCATTACTATCACACACTAGTAGATCTTACTGAAGATAATTCAAAAATGGTTGCAACAGTATGTGGACAGAGAACTTTCAGAGGTGCAAGCTGGATTCAGAAGAGGGTATGAAACAAGGGTATCATAGCTGCTGTCAGTTGGATCCTGACTCAAAGCAAAGAATACCAAAAAGATGTTTACTTGTGATTTATTGACTATGAAAAGGCATTTGATTGTGTGGATAGTAACAAATTGTGATGACATTGAGGAGAATGAAAATTCCAGGACACTTGATTGTGCTCATAAGGAATCTGTACATTGACCAGGAGGTTGTTGTTCAAACAAAACAAGGGGACTTTGTATGGTTTAAAATCAAGGAGGGAGTGTGTCAGGGTTATATCCTTTTCCCATACTTATTTAATCTGTATCCCAAGCAAATAATCTGAGAAGCTGGCCTATATGAAGAAGAATGTGGCATCAGGTTTGGAGGAAGAATCATTAACAGCCTGTGATACGCTAATAACACAACTTTGCTTGCTGAAAGTGAGTATGACTTGAGGTACTTACTGATGAAGATTGAAGAATAAAGTCTGAAGTACGGATTACATCTCAATATAAAGAAAACAAAAATCCTCACAACTGGACATATAAGCAGTATCATGATAAATGGAGGAAAGATTGAGGTTGTCAAAGACTTCACATTGCTTGCTTCTTCAATTGATGCCAATGGAAGCAGCAGTAAAGACATTAGCGGATGTATAGCACTGAGCAAGTTTGCTGCAAGGGACATCTTTCAAGTGCTGAGGAGCAAGGATGCCTCCTTGAGGACTAAGGTGCACCTGACACAAGCCATGGTGTTTTCAATTTCCTCATATGCATGTGAGAGCTGGACAATGAATAAGAAAGACCAAAGAAGAGTTGATTCTTTTGAGTTGTGGTGTTGGGGAAGAATGCTAAG
>NW_006922139.1:277709-284186 GCF_000298275.1 Orycteropus afer afer
ATATATACACACACACACACATATATGTATATATGTGTGTGTGTGTATTTAGTGAAGTTCCTGCAGGAGAGTAATGCCATTTGAGTATTTTGTGTGTATACACACACACACAGATGCACATTTAATCCTCAGAATTACCCTACATTATAGGACTATAGGCACTATGAACATTTTTCTCATTTTTATAGAGAACAGCACACAAATGTGTGTGCAATACCATTTATTGATATTTATAGTACAAAAAGCCTTCTTACATGCTTTAATGTTCCAAATTGTATCCAATCATTCACAACCCTCATTGGTAGATGATATATTTTCCATGTCACAAATGAGGAAACTGAGGATTCAATAAGTTAAATAACATAGCCAAGTGCAATGGCTAAATAATACCAGAGGGTGCATCCACATAAGATCTATGTGACTTCCCAAGGTAATTATTTTTCAGTATGTTTAGTGATTCAATATCTAGTCAGAAAAGAAGATAAAATTAAGTGATTATTAAATAAAATGAGTTTTATGCTATTAGTCACAACTTAAACTTCCTCAACAGCTCATGAAACCTCTTCACTTCTACACTAGGATTGAAATTTGACCCAAGGCTGACGGTGCACGGTAAGTCTGAGATATTAGTCTGAACCACATGCTTGCTTAATTGCTGGTATATGACCATTTCTCACTTATAAAAATGGCAAGTTCATAATTTAGTCTAATACATGGTCCCTTTAGCAAATTTTGATCAGCAGTTTACAAACTCAACAAAATATTAGTTGTTGACTGACTGACAAAGATGAAGTCCTATGGCAGTTAATTTGTAATTTACTATGTGATTATATTAGAATTTAGATCTCCTTGGCATCATTACACTTAATGATTCATGATTTGAAATTCAGACTTCAATATGAATACATTTACCATTCCTTGCATGAGTGGTTCCAAATTACCAAATGCCAAGGGCATTCAGAATTTAATAATTTTACCTCCTTGTGTTACCAGATTTTATGTATTCAATATACCTGTTTTAACTCAAATGTGCAATTAAGCCCAAAATGTAAACAAACTCAAGAAATTGGCCAGCTATCTTAAGCAGTACCAATCAGATGTTAATACCTCAAGTTCTGATGAGGAAAGCCTTTATAATGAATAGATTAACTTCCTTGTGCCATTTATTAAACTGTTCTCTCACAGCTACAAACCTTCTTTTCTATACTCTGCCGTTGTGGCATTGGGACTAAGATTGTGCAAACTACATTTCTCTCTTGTAGGCTGACTCCCCAGCCTCTGTGAATAGGGGCACTAGTGGGGGGTACAGGGAGGTGTAAGGAGGGAGAAAAGTAAAATATCACCCTAGGATCAACTCTTCACCAAGAGGCAGCAGCATTTGGTACCAGTGTAAATTAGCCCCCATTTCCAGTTTCTTCTTATTTCTAGGATGTCTTGTGGATCCCCCTCATGAATCAGCACAGCCTGGACTATCCTCCCTTTTTTCAGAGATCTTAACATGGAGTTGCCTTGAGTTGAACATGATGGCCACTGGCTAATCCCACTTCCATTGGACTGTTTCTCTTTGCTTATAAATTCTGATAACTCCAATACAGCACTTTGAACTCCAGATACAGCACTTTTCCCATTTCCTCTGTGTTTACCATTTCACTTTGTCCTTTCCTATCTCTTCCTGCCTTCCAACCTATATCCTTGCACAAATGCTTCTCTTTTCAAGTCATATGGTTGATTATTCTAGTAAGAGTGTACCTCCCTGGTGTTATTGTTTACCTTAAAGGTTTTTCCTCTTTTGAAGGAACCCAGGTGGAATAGTGCCTAAAGCCTTTTGACTGCTAACCAGAAGGTTGGCAGTTCAAACCCACCAGCTGCTATGGGGAAAGAGTTGGGACCTACCTTCCATAAAGATCTTCCATAAAGATGTACCACCTCAGAAACCCAATGGGGTAGCTATGAGTCAGAATTGACTCTATGATGGTGGGATTTGTTTTGTTTTGTTTTTTTGGGGGTCATTTCAATGAAAGTTGAGCCTTGGGAGTGAGTTCAGTTTTAGGACTGAAGGATATCTAGGGGCCATATTCTCAGGGATTCCACCAGTCTCTATCAGACCAGTAAGCCTCACTTTTTGTATGATTTTGAATTTCATTCAACATTTTTCTCCACTCTTTCCAGGACCTCCTATGTGATCCCTGTTAGAGTGGTCAGCAGTGGTAGCAGGGCATCATATATTTAGTCTGCTCTCAGAATTAAAGAAGCTGAGGTTCACATGGTCCATGACTCCTTTGGACTAATGGTTTCCTTACGTTTTTTACTTTCTTCATTCTTTTTTGCTCCAGGTAGGGCGAGATGGCTGCTTGTGTGTTGCTGAAACCCCAATTGCTACTCACCAAAGTAGGATGTAGACTATTTTCTTTGTGGATTATTTTATGCCATTTTTTAGTGTCCCCCATAGTCCTCACTATGTTCCTGAGCCACAGGCCCATTGAGTTTCCCTCAAAATGTTTAGTTATGTCTAAGGAGTTTTCAATACTTTACTCCCTTTATGCTGTACTTTATTTATGGATATATTTGCAGTACATATGAATACATATGCTGAAATATCCTCTGTCAGACTTCTATACATTCATGGGTATAGTTTCATTCACCTTCCCACCACTGTTAAGCTTGAGTGTCTATGTTTCATTCACCTTCCCACCACTGTTTAGCTTGAGTGTCTATGTATCCACTTACAGATTTTTGCTATCAATGTTATTGCAGGATTGTGTGTGTAATAGTATTTAACTTTGTTGCCTTTAACTCCTATGCCCTTCCCAGTGTCTTTTTTTCCCTCTCTCATTTTGTGCTGATCTCCTCCTAATTGCACATTACCTTTCTCCTCATTCAAGTTATGTATCTATTTTATAGTTAGTGATTTACTTTCACCTCTCTTCCCACCCCTGTAACCTTCAAAGAAAGGTTCTCTCTGTGTGTAAACATTTCCTTGACATTTTAAAGTGGTGATCTCATATAGTATTTGTTCCTTTCTGATCAACTAATTTCACCCTCTTGGTTCATCTCATATAATATTTGTCCTTTTCTGATTGACTAATTTCACCCAGTATGCTATCCTCTCGGTTCATCCATTATAAGGTATTTTAGTGACAATTTGTTATTCTTTAACATTGCATACTACTCCATTGTGTTTATATACCATGGTTTGCTTATCCATTTATACCTTGATTGTGTATGTCTTTTTAATATTGTGAATACTTCCGCAATGAACATGGTGGGATTGGTACAATGATAGAAACATGGATCAATGGAGCAAGACTAAGAATCCAGACGTAAACCCATTCCCTTATAGACAGCTGATTTTTGAGAAAGAACCAATACCAATCAAATGGAGGAAGAGATAGTCTCTTTACCAAAGGGTGTTGGCAAAAATGAATTTCTATGCAGAAAAATGAAACAGAATTGACACCTCTCACCACATACAGAAACAAACTCAAGACGGATCAAAGACCGAAATGTAAAATTTAAAACTATAAAGAATCTCAAACTAAAAAAAAGGTGGGGGCAAACTTAGAGGCCTGAGATCCCTGCACAGAGAGTGGTCAGAGAAACACAGCAACTGAACTGAGAGACAGGAACAAGAAAGAGTGTGGAAGGCTTGCTGGACCATGGAGAGAGAAAGCTTATTGCTTTCAGGCAGGAGGCTTGCTGGTGGAGTAGAGTGCACCTAGGTGCTCCTATCTGCTGAGCTAAAAGCGCTTGGTAACTCTTGCTGGAGCAGGACAGAGGCCAGGCCTAGAGGCCCAGGGCCAAAAAGAAGAATGCCTTTAGGCATGCTCAGGAGAGGCCATCCTAATGGAAGAATTGTATCCTGAGCATTCCTGAACCTGAACTGGAGCCTGTTACTTCCCTAATAAACCCATAATTGTGAGTATTGTCTGTGAGCTCTTCGGCCACTGTGACAAATTATCAAACCCAACAAAGAAGTAGATAGTGATGTGGGAAGGAAAGTTGGTGTCAGAGTTGGTAAAAAACGTTGAAGGGTGGCAGCTTGTCTGACTTCCACTTCATAGTAATCAGACTTGGACTGCTGAGGGTGTTTTTGTGCCTCCCACATGAAGTTATAGGACGTCAGAGAACATCACACTGTTATGTCCATTTCACACTGTTAGAGAAAAGCAAATCAAAACAACAATGAGACATTATCTCACCCTAGCATTAATAACAAAGAAAAAAGAAAGAAAACAACAAATGCTGGTGAAGGTGTGAAGAGACTGGGACACTCATACACTGCCGGTGGGACTGTAAAATGGTGCAATCATTGTGGAAAATGGTATGGTGTTTCCTTAAAAAGTTGGATATATATATACCATATGATCCAGCAATCCATCACTAGGTAAACACCCCAGAGAAATAAGAGCCATTAAAACAATTTGATACATGAAATAACTAGTACGATTTCTGTTTTACTGCCTTATACATCCCTAATGTTGTTAACATTCTTTCTTTAGCATGGAATTTGTTCAAATTCTACTATGAAATACGAGAATGGTACCTAGGAATTGAACACATTTTCCTGTTTTGAGTGGCTCAGTAGATTCTGACTCATAGCAACCCTATAAAATAGAGTAGAACTGCTCCATAGGGATTCATAGGCTACAGTCTTTATGGGAGCAGATTCCCAGGTCTTTTCTCTCCCTTGTGCTGGTGGGTCCCAACCACTGACCATTTGGTTAATATCCAAGTCTGTAATCATTTCACCATGAGGGCTAGTGAATACATGTTTATTAGACAGGAATTTAGTTGATAAATACTTGATAAACATTTGACAAATTCCACTATTTAGTATCACATATAAGATGGGAAACCATAATAATTTTGATTAAAGATAAGAAAAATTAAAGGCACTCTTTCCATTCAGTTATGAACATTAACATTTTTTTTTCTTTAAGGAATAACTACAAGGATGATTTGCAGATAATTTTGTGGATCTTATAATTTATTTGTTGCTATGAAAGCTCACTCACTGCCATGAGTTGGATCCAGCTCACAGCGACCCCTCCTTGGGTTTCTGAGGCAATATCATTAAGGAAGTATATTGCACAAACTTCCTTCTGAGGAGTAGCTGGTGGATTTGAACTGTCAGCCTTCTGGTTAGCAGTCACATGCCTTAGGCACTATGGCACTAGAGCATATATTCTAAATATTCACATTTACATTTAATTTCTTTAGTTACTTTTGACTTTTAAAGAGGAACCATCACAAAGTATTCTATGTGGTTAAAGTGGTTCTCATTCTGATTATTCATCACAATCCAGATCTCAACATGTACTTTGAAATTGAAGTGGAGGCTTGCTTTGGATCTGTAACTTGCCATGTCCTTTTCCATTCCTTTCTCATGTCCCAAATTATGTGGATAGTTCCTCTCTTTGTAAAAAGTTGAGCTATCTTTTTGAAAGGCAGTGACAGCCAAAGTGGCTTCATGATTGTGTGCTTAAATGATGAGGTCACTGTCCACTGACCTAAAATCTAATTTCTCAGAAGATCCTTCATATTGAGCTAAGCTCAATAGCTGGTACAGCTCAGGTACCAAAAAAAAAAAAAAAAAAAAACTGTTGTCAGAACCAAATTCACATACACCCAGCTTTCCTGGTCTTGACATATGAGACATTGGACATTTAATCTGCTTTTGTCTTTTGATATTGATGTTAACAAAACTTTATTTCTGAATTATGTGTTTCAGGCTTGATAATTTTTCCTTTTTCAATTTCCACATACATTTTTTTTTGCCATACTCTTGCTTAAATGTATTCAATAAATCTCCTTAGATGAAAAGTTAAAATATAAGAATGGAATATAATAAATATGGCCCCTGCTATATCCCTACCTTCAGCATTGTCAAGTCGCCTCTCAACTTAACACTGTCCAGCAACACATGAACTAATAGCAGTTCTTAGAAGAATCTTTGTTTTAATATCCCTCCATTTTTGCACATGTTGCTGCTGCTGTGGAAAGTATCACTCTAACTCATCTCGTTTTACAACAAATGAATACCCTCCCATTAGTGCAGAATAAACTCAAGTACCTAAATACCTGCTCTTTAAGAAAACCTTCTGTGAATCCTTTGCCTCCATCTGTACAGTTAGCATAGTATTTTGAGTTTTATTCTCTCATAAATCTTATTTCAATATGTTGTAGATGATTTTGATGGGATTTTTTCCATTTTATAGTTGAAACTTTCTAAAAGACAAATGTAGCATACACACACATTATTAAGTTTCTTAGTGTTATTATAACAGAAATACCACTAGTGGATGGCTGTAAGAAACACAAATGTATTTTCTCACAATTTAGGAGGCCAGAATTCTGAATTTGGGGTGCTGCCTCTACAGAAGGGTTTTCCATCTTTTTGCCCTGTAGGAAAGTCCTTGTCTCTTTTTAGCTTATATTCCTAAATTCTTTGACGATCTCCATGTGTCTTGCATCTTC
>NW_006922139.1:287376-296789 GCF_000298275.1 Orycteropus afer afer
TCCTTGGAAGTGAGAATGGCCAGACTTCATCTCACCTACTTTGGTCATGTTGTCAGAAGGGACCATTCCCTGGAGAAGGATGTCATGCTTGGTAAGGTGGTGGATAGACGAAAAAGAGGAAGACCCTCAATGAGGTGGATTGACACAGTGGCTGTGATGATGGGCTCAAGTATAGCAAGGATCATGGAGCTGCCATGGGACCAGGTGGTGTTTCATTCGGTTGTGCATAGGGTCGTTATGAGTCAGACACACCTCAATGGCACCTAACAGCAACAAGGATATACAAGACATACTTTAAATAAAAAAAAAAAAAAAAAAACTCACTGCCATTGAGTCAGTTCGATTCATAGTCACCCCTCCTTGAGTTTCCGAGGTGGTATATTTAGGGAAGTAAATTTCCCAATCACCCTTCCAAGGAGTGGATGGTGAGTTTGAACCACCAGCCTCTGGTTAGCAGCCATATGCCTTAGGCACTATGCCACCAGAGCATCCAAGACATCCTTTAGGGAAACCATGAATTATGTAGACACAATAAACAGAAAGAACCCAGTAATTAAACCAAGAGCTAAAATATTGTGAAAGCTTTATATTTAGTGGTGTGTTTTCACCTATCTCATCTCTCTGAATCACTTCCCAGAGGTAACCACTCTCTTCGATTTTGTTTTCCATTACTTCATTTCTTTTTAAAAGTCATAATCACATATGCATATATTCCTAAGCATTATACTTTTACTCTTCCTTAAAAATGATATTGTATGTCACATATACCACACATTTATTTTTCCTGAAACACTTTTTTCACTCAGTATTTTTGAAATTAATGTATATTTACAGGTAGCTCTACAATATTAACTTCCACTATTAAATATGATTCTGTTGCACAAATGTACAAATATTTACTGAGTCAGTTTACTTTTAATGGATGCCTTGGTTGGTTTCAGTATATCTATAACAATATAAACATGCTGCACTAAACATTCTGATATATGTGTTCAAGATTCTGTTAAGGGTATCCAGAAATGGAATTTCTAAGTAAGGAGTATACAAATATTTACCTTTTCAAGAGAGCATCTGTGATAGTTGAGGTTGTGTGTCAACTTGGCTGGGCCAGGATTTTGAGTAGCTGAGCTGGTGGATGTAGTTATTCCCCATGAGGAGATTGTAATCACTTCCCCAGTGGAATCTCCTGTGAGCTTCTAAGTAGCTACCTTTGGGGTGTTGCCTGAGTCCAGTACATAAGGAGATATTTGAGAAAAGTCTCTAGCTTTTGGCACATCTGGACCCTGCATTTGGCCAAGTCTTCATCTCAATGACCTGCCATGTTTCCTGCCAATCTTGAGATTGTTTCTAGACATGAACCAGTGGTCTACAATGCTGTCTGCTGATCTTGGGACTGTGCCATTTTACTTGTCAATCTGGAATTCTTCATTCTCAGCATCAAGAAGCCGTATGAGACAGAAAAAGCTTCCAGCTCCAGTGGGCCTGGAGCAGAAGAAAGAACTGCAGCCCAAGGTGGTGGGGCCTTCACCCAGCCCCTAGAGCTGGCACTTTGAACTTGAACTCCTAGCCTCCTAAACTGTAAGAGAGTAAATCCCTGTTCATTAAAGCAGTCCATTTGTGTTATTTCTGTTATAGCAGAACTAGAGAACCAAGACAGCATCATATTATGATGTTCTTGATGTTAGTGGTTTTAACAGCATGCAGAAGAATTTTCTTTGATCTTCATTCTCTTGAACTCTTTGTATTTTTATACTTTATATGCGGCAATCCAATGGCTATAAAATACTATCTTCAATCTTTTTTATTCTTCTGATTCACAGAAGATTTGATAATTATGCACATAATTATTTCTCCTTCAAATTCTCCCTTCCTCTTCATCTCTTTTGCACTTCTTCTTCTTCTTCTTCTTCTTCTCCCCCACCATTGGATCTTTTGTTTTGTTTTGTTTTTCAGATTGAATTGTAGGGACCTTTATGTATCTTAAGGAGCTCTGGTGATGCTGTTGTTAAAACATTGTGCTACTAAACAAAAGTTTGGCAGTTTGAACCCACCAATCCAGAAGAAAAAAATAAGGCAGTCTGCTTCTGTAAATATTTACAGCCTTGGAAAGCCTATGGGGCAGTTCTGCCCTGTCCTAGAGAGTCTATGAATTGGAATTGACTCCATGCCAGTGGGTTTGGTTTTCTTCCTTTCTTTTTCTTTTTAACCTTAATATTTTATTTATTATTTACCTTGTAAATAATTTCTTTCAACAGGTAACTTGTCCTTTCCTTTTTTTTTTTTTTTTTTAATGCTGCTTTTTGGCGCACCAAATCCCATTGCCAACTATTTGATGCCAGCTCATAGTGACACTGCACGCAAACTGGAGCTGCCCGTAGCTTTTTCAGGGCTGTATTCTTCATGGAAGTTGACTGCCACGTATTGTTGCTGCAGAGTTACTGGAGGGTCCAAAGCACAGACCTTTCAGGTAGCAGCCAAGCACTTAACCACTGCACACAAGAGCTCATTTTTGACAGAAAAAAAAAAGTATTTTATTTTTAAGTGATCAATTTATATACTTTATGAAAGTGTGTGTAATACTTTAGAGATTTTAATTAAGAAATTATCTTTTAGTGAAAGGGAAGAAAATTATTCTCCTATATTTTTCTCTAAAGATTTAAGGATTTTAATTTCATTGGTAAGTCCTTTGATCCTTTATAATTGATTCGTGTGTATGGAGTGAGAAAACAATCCAGTTTCTTGTCTTTTTCTTTTTTTCTACATGAGAAGTGAATTGTTCCAACACAATTTTTATTGAATGGTCTAATCTTTCCCCAGTGATGATCTATAATATTCTATCAGGATTTTCAAAGTGAACAAATCTCTGTCAGAGGTCTTTATTCTCTCATAAGCCTTTTGCTTATATGTGTCAATATCACATCACGTTTTTTTGTCTGTGGTGTTTTGTAGTTTTATAGTCACTGGATTGCCACATATAAAGTATGACAATACAAATACTTCTAACTGATAATCACATAATATCCAGTCAAGTTGTTGTTGTTAAGTGCTCAAGTCAATTCTGACTCATAGTGACCCTACATACAACGGAATAAAACACTGCCCAGTCCCACACCATCCTCACAAGACCTGATGCACTTAAACCCACCGTTGCAGCCACTGTGTTGGTCCATCTCATTGAGGGTATTCCCCTTCTTTTTTGACCCTCTACTTTACCAAGCATGATATGCTTCTCCAGGGACTGGTTCCTTCTTACAACGTAATCAAACTAGGTGAGATGAAGTCTGGTCATTCTGACTTCTAAGGAGCATTCTGGGTGCAATTTTTCCAGGACAGATTTGTTCATTCTTCTGGCAGTCTGTCGTATTTTCTGTATTGTTTGCCAACATTGCAATTCAATGTTATTGATTCTTCTTTGGTCTTCCTTCTTCATTGTCCAGCTTTCACATGCATGTGAGGTGATTGAAAATACCATGGCTTGGGTTAGATGCACCTTAGTCTTCAAAGTGACATCTTTGCTCTTCAACACTGTAAGTTCTTTTGTAGCAGATTTGACCAGTGCAATATGACATCTGATTTTTTTGATGGTTGCTTCCATGGGTGTTGATTGCAGAACTAAGCAAAATGAAATCCTTGACAATTTCAATCTTTTCTCCATTTGTTGTGATTCTCTTTTTTTAGGGATTTCTGTTTTCCTTGTGTTGAGTTGTAATCCATACTAAAGGCTTTGATTCTCATTTGTAGGTGTTTTAGTCCCTTTCACTTTTACCAAAGAAGGTTGTCTCATTTGCATATCATAGGTTGTTAATGAGTCTTCCTCCAAACCTGATGCTGAATTTTTCTTCATATAGTCCAGCTTCTCAGATTATTTGCTCAGCATACACATTGAATAAGTATGCTGAAAGGACAGAACCCTGATGCATACCTTTCCTGATTTTAAACTATGCAGTATTGCCTTGTTTGTTCAAATGACAGCCTCTTTGTCTATGCACAGGTTTCTCATGAGCACAATTAAGTGTTCTGGAATTCCCATTCTTCTGAATGTTATGTGTAATTTGTAAAGATCCACAGAGTCAAAGGCCTTTGCATATTCAATAAAACACATGTAAACATCTTTCTGGCATTCTTTGCTTTCAGCTAAGATCCATCTGACATTAGCAATGATATCCCTTATTCCACATTGTCTTCTGAATCCAGCTTGCATTTCTGGAAGTTCCCTGTCAATATGCTGCTGCAATAGTTTTTGAATTATCTTCAGCAAGATTTTATGTGATTTGACATTAATACTTTTCAATATTTTTCACATTCTGTTGGTTCACCTTTCCAGTTGAGTATAGTCATTAAAACTTAAAAGTTTCATCCAAGTTAAAGATTTTCTTTCCCAGGGACAGATTCTAAAACTGAACTTGTTTTTTGGAAGAAAAAATTATGTGACCAGTATCACTGTAGTTTACACTATCAACTCTTTCCCTTCCAGCTCCCCCTGTTTATGACTTGTCCTTAGGTGCCATCAAGTTGATTGCAACTCTTGGCGACCCTATGTACAGCAGAACAAAGCACTGCCCTGTTGTGCTCCATACTCACATGCCTTGCTATGCTTCAGCCCATTGTTGCAGCCACTGTGTCTATCCATCTCATTGAGGGACTTTCCCTTCTTCTCTGACCTGCCACCTTACCAAGCATGATATTGTTTCCCAGGGACTGGTCCCTTCTGACAACATGAACAAAGTATATGAAGTGAAGTTTGCAGATTCTCACTTCTAAGGAGCATTCTGGGTACTATTCTTCCAGGATGGATTTGTTCATTCTTCCAGCAATCCACATTATTTTCAGGATTTTTCACCAACACTACAATTCAAAGACGTCAATTCTTCTTCAGTCTTCCTTATTCATTGTCCAGCTTTCAATTGCATATGAGGTGATTGAAAATACCTTGGTATTCCAATGTAGCTTGAGTTAAGTGCACCTAAGTCTTCAAAGTGACAACTTTGCTCATCAACAATTTAAAGAGATCTTTTGTAGTGGATTTGCCCAGTGCAATGTGACCTCTGATTTCATGACTGCTGCTTCCATGAGTGTTGACTGTGTATTCAAGATTGCTTTTAATGAAATCTTTGACAGCTTCAATCTTTTCTCCATTTACCATGATTTTGCTTACTTGTCCAGTTGTGAGGATTTATATTTTTCTTTATTTTGTGGTGTAATCCATACTGAAGACTGTAGTATTTGATCTTCAGCAGTAAGTGCTTCATATTCTCTTACCTTTCAGCAAGCAAGGTTGTGTCATCTAAATATCACAGGTGGTTAATGAGTCTCTCTCCAATCCTGATGCATTATAGTTCTTCATATAGTCCAGATTCTCAAATTGTTTGCTCAGCATACAAATTGAATAAGTATGGTGAAATGATACAACCTTGACATACACACTTCCTGATATTTAACTGTGCAGGATTTCTTTTTTCTGTAAGAATTACAGCCTTTTGGTCTATGTACAGTTTCCTCATGAGCACAAGTAAGTGTTCTGAAATTCCTATTATTTGCAATGTTGTCCACAATTTGTTATGATCCAAACAGTTGAATGCCTTTACATAGTAAATAAAACACAGGTAAACATCTTTCTAATATTCTTTGCTTTCAACTAATATTTATCTGACATCAGCAATGATATCCTTCATTCCATGTCCTTTTCTGAATCCAGCTTGCATTTATGAAAGTTTCCTGTCAATATACTGCTACAACCATTTTTAAATAACTTCAGCAACATTTTACTTGGTGTGATATTAATTATATTGTTCTATAATTTCTAAATTTTCTTGGGTTACCTTTCTTTGGAATATGCTCAAATATGGACTCTTCCAGTAGCTTGGCCATGTAGCTGTCTTCCAAATTTTCTTTCATAGAGGAGTCAGCACTTCCTGAACTGCATCTGTTTGTTGAAACATTTCAATGGTATTCTGTCAATTTCTGGAGCCTTTTTATTTTTTTTCTCTTTTTTTGCAAATTCCTTCAATGCAGCTTCGATTCTTCCTTCAGGACCATTGATTCTTGATCATATGCCACATTATGAAACAACTGAATGTCTACCAACTCTTTTTGGTACAGTGACTCTACATATTCCTTCTATCTTCTTTTGATTCTTTCTACACTGTTCAATACTTTGTCCGTAGAGCCCTTCAATATTGCAAAATGAGGCTTGAAATTTTTCTTCAGTTATTTCAGCTTGAGAAATGCCACACATGTTCTTCCCTGTGGGTTTTCTAACTCCAAGTCTCTGTATATTTTATATTTCATTATAATACTTTATTTTCTCTTCTCGAGTTGTCCTTTGAAATCTTCTACTCAGCACTTTTATTTTGCTATGTCTTCCATTCACTTTAGTTACTTTCCATTCCAGAGGTAGTTTCAGAATTTCTTCTGACATCCACTTTAGTCTGTATTTCTTTTCCTGTCTTTTTGATAACATTTTGCTTTCTTATATGCTGTTCTTATATATATGCTGTTCTTGACATCATCCCATAACTCGTGTGGTCTTCAGTCATTGGTGTTCAGTGTGTTAAATGTATCCCTCAGATGGTCTCTACATTCAGTTTGAATATAATCAAGGTTGTACTTTGGCTCTGGAGGATGTGTTTTAATTTTCTTCAGCTTCACCTTGAAGTTGCATATGAGCAATTGATGGTCTGTTCTACAAACAATTGCTATCCTTGTTTTGACTGAAAATATTGAGTTTCTTCATCACCTCTTTTCACAGGCAGAGTTGATCTAATTCAGGTGTAATCTTTCTTGCAAAGTCTATTTGAATAGCCATGGTTTATGTTGCTGAAAAAAGGTATTTGTGATGAATAAGTCAGTGGTCATGCAAAATTCTATTATGTGATTTCCAGAGTTATTTCTATCACCCAGGCCATATTTTCCCACTACTAACTCGTCTTCTTTGTTTCTAATTTTTGCATTGCAATCACCAGAAATAATCAATGTATCTTGATAGCATATTTGATCAATTTCAGACTGCAAAAGTTGGTAAAAATATTCAATTTTTTCATCTTTGGCTTCAGTAGTTGGAGTGTAAATTTGAATAATACCTCAAATGAACTGGTATTGGTCATTTTGAATCAGACAATCATATGGTCTACTATGCCATGAAAAACAAAATGAAGAGGAACGACCTGACATTCATCATCAAAAGAATGTTTCAAGATACATTCTGAAGTATAAAACTATCAGAGATAGCATAATATCAATACACCTGGAAGGAAGACCAGTTAATATCACTACTATTTAAATTTTATTCATGAGTGTTGCTGTGCTGTTGTGTGCCATCGAGTCAGACCCAACTCATAGCGACCCCTCCTTGGGTTTCCAGGACAGTATCACTACAGAAGTAGATTGCCCAACCTTCTTTCCGAGGAGTGGTTGGTGGGTTTGAACTGCCAGCCTTCCGGTTAGCAGTCAAATGCCTCAGGCACTATGCTACCAGAGCTCCCTTATTCATGAGTATCCAGGGATAAATATGATTAAGGTAATATAGTTTCTCATAGAAAGTGCTGGATTATATTGTGCCTGGTCTTGTGGCTGATAGGTGTACAATTTCTTACTCTTTCTCTGCTCAATGGTGAGGATCTCTGACTACCAGTCCCTTGATATCAACCACATCGCTACTCTTGTGAGCCATGCATAACTTTTCCTCAATTGTAAACTTTTGACTATATATTAATTATGGAAGTATCTTTTGGATCACATTGACTCTTTCTCATGGGTCCATTGGTTCATGGAGAAACTCATTCATCTTTTTACAACAATCAGTGAAAATATAGTTTATTCTCCAGCTTATCCTTTGCAGGAATCTCTGGGTGATGCAAACGGTCAAAGAGCTCTGTTGTCAATCAAAAAGTTGGAGGTCCTGGCCCATCCAAAGGTACTTTGAAAGAAGGGCCTGGTAATTTTCATCCCTCAAAATCAGCCATAGAAAGCTGTATGGAGCACAGTTCTACAGTGACACAAATGCTGTCACCATGAGATGAATTGACTTAAGAGCAAATGATACTATAGTTTTGCACCCTGTTTGATTGATAATCACATCTCAAAAATATTGTTTTCAATCTTCTTTCATTTGTTCAATAAATATTTATTCAACATATACTATATGTATGTCAATATTTTGCTTTCTGAGGGTATACAAATGCACTATAGACACAAATCCCCCCTCCTATAGAGCTTATATTCTACCTAGGGAGTAATCAAGCAAAAAATAAATAAGTAAATTTCTAATATGACTCGATGGCATATAACAACAAGAACAATATGTAAGAAGGTGGTAAGCACTATTGAAAAATATAAATACTGAAAGACAGGAGAAAAATAAGATTGAATATATTCTTTGTAGTTAAAAAAAAAATGTGTCTAGGAAATGCCTCAATGAGGTGAACTTTTAGCAAAGTTTTAGATATTATCCTCATATTTCCCAAACCCCAGTATATCCATGGCCCTTGCATTCCTATGCTCCTGACTTCAGAAAAATGGGGTGAAGATGAAGTAGAAAACACAGGATCATGACAACTTTTTCCAAGGAAATATTCTCTTCTTGCTTTTCAACTGCTACCATTTATAGACTGAAAAGGTGGTCCCTGAGGTTGACAGGCTTATGTTATAATTGTTAGCATATTCCATATTCATCATTGGTGGTCTCACACTTACTATATTATTTCTGACTTTAGGGCTTCAACTGAATTAAGCAAAAAAATGTTCTATTTCAATTTCCTGTTATAAAAGAAAATTTAGACAGAAGAGGAAAAAGGCATTGAATAATTTCAGCAGAGAGACAATCTATTCCTAATTTTAAGAAAACATTTCCTATACACATGGGAACTATGAAAAGCTGGTCCTGCTATTCTCATATACTGACTTTACATCATAACTGTGTTGGACGCTGGACATGTAGCAGTGAACAAAATAGGCATAACCTTCTTGTCTTGGAATGCTGGACTGCAGGGGGAAAGTAGACATTAAATTCTGAATCTTGACATTATATAGACTTCCTTTCACTTATAAAGGTCCCTGGGTGGTACAGTTTGGGCTTGACTACTAATCTAAAGGTAGGGTGCTGGAACCACCTTGTGGCATCTCAGATGATGCTGGCAATATGACTCCATAAAAAGGTTGTAACCATTAAGCCTTTGGAGCAGTTCTATTCTGTAATCATGGTGTCTGCTTTAGTTGGAATCAATTTGATGGCAGCAAGTTTAGCTTTTGGGGGGTTCTATTACATTTATCCACTACTTGTCTCTCAGTTTGTCATATTGTGATGGCTTTGAGGATGGAGGCTATGTCACTGGTATTTCAAATACCAGGGGGATCACCCATGGTGGACATTTCAGAGGAGCTTCCAGACTAAGGCAGATGGGACCTTCCATCTTCAG
>NW_006922139.1:296889-297914 GCF_000298275.1 Orycteropus afer afer
AGAGAGAGAGAGAGAGAGAGAGATAACAGATTAAAACATACCCTAAAACATACCCTACAATAATTTGGTCCATTAAAATAACAAAAAAAGCCACATTCCCAGTTAGGATCACATTGGCAATTACAGGGGTGTAAGATATACAAGGTTTTGAACAGCTAAGGGAGACAAACTTGCCTGTCAGTTTGTACTACTGTGGTGGTGGGTTGCTATGAGGCTTGAGGCTGTGCCACCAGTTTCTCAAATCCAGTACGGTTGCACAGGGTGCACAGGTTTAAACAGTTTATAGACTGAGACAGACTAGGAATAATTGACCAGGGAAAACCTTATGAATAGCAGAAAAACATTGTCTGACACATTACTGTGAAACTTAATGAATAGCCTGGGAACATTGTCCAATACAGTGCAGGAGGTTAAGCCACGTAGGTCAGAAGGCTCTCAAAATAGGACCAGGAAAGAGCTGCATCATCAGAATTGAACCAGCCTTAAAGATAGGGATACAATAAAGCTTTTGAGACCTCCATTTGATGACATGGAAAGACTCAAATTGAGGAGAAACAGCTGTAAATATCCATTAATAATCGGAACATGGAATGTGCAAACATAGAATCTAGGAAAATTGGAAGTTATCAATAATGAAATGGAATGCATAAAGATTAATATCCTAGGCATTAGTGAGCTGAAGTGTATTGGCTTTGGCCATTTTGAATCAGACAACCATATGATCTACTATGCCAGGAATGACAATTTTAAGAAGAATGGTGTGACATTCATCATCTCGAAGGATGTTTCAAGATCTGTCCTGTAGTACAACGCTGTCAGCTATAGGATAATATCCATACGCTTACAAGGAAGACCAGTTAATATGACTATTATTTGAATTTATGCACCAACTACCAAAGTCAAAGATGAGGAAACTGAAAATTTTTATCAGCTTCTACAGTCTGAAATTGACTGAACATGCAATCAGGATGTGTTAATTATCACTGGTGACTGGAATGCAAAAGTTGGAAACAAAGAAGAATCAC
>NW_006922139.1:301916-304277 GCF_000298275.1 Orycteropus afer afer
CCAGTGAAAACTTTGTGTTTGACAGTGAAATGCTATCTGATTACTGCCTGATATATAACTGGAAAATTTTAATAATAGCCCTGAAAGATTATCTGTTACAGTGCCAGAAGATGAGTCCCTCAGGTTGGAAGGCATTCAAAATATGACAGGGGAATAGCAGCTTTCTCAAAATAGAGTTGACCTTAATGATGGGAATGGAGTAAAACTTTCACTACTTTCATTTGCTGATGGGGCACATTCAAAATGGGAAAAAGCAGCTCCAAATATTCATTAAGAATTAGAACATGGAATGAACAAAGTATGGATCTTGTTAAACTGAAAGTTGTCAAAAATGAAATGAAACACACAAAGATTGATATCCTATGCATCTGTGAGTTGAAATGGACTGATATTGGTTATTTTGAATGAAACAATGTATGGTCTACTATGCCAGGAATGACAAAATCAAGAGGAATGGCATACATTCATCATCAAAAAGAATGTTTCAAGATCTATCCTTAAGTACAATATTGTCAGTGATAGGATAATATCCATATGTCTACAAGCAACACCAGTTAATTGTACTGTTATGCAAATTTTGGTTTCAACCACTAAAGGCAAAGATAAGGAAATTGAAGATTTTTACCAACTTCTACAGCCTGAAATTAACCAAACATGCAATCAAGATGAAATGTTTATTACAGGTGATTGGAAAGAGAGAGTTGGAAACAAAGACACATCTCTTGTGGGAAAATATGGCTTAGGTGATAGAAATTACACTGAAGATTTCATGAGAGAATTTTGCAAGACCAATGATTTATTCATTGCAAATACCTTTTTTAAACTACATAAATGGTAGCTATGCACATGGACTTCACCAAATGGACTACACAGGAATCAGATCAACTATATCTGTGGAAAGAGGTGATGGAGAAGCTCAATATCTCCAGCCAAAACAAGTCCAGGAGCTGACTGTGGAACATACTACTAATCACTTATGTGCAAGTTCAAGATGAAACTAAGGAATATCAAAAGAAGTCCACAAGAGCTAAAGTATAACCTTGATTATATTCTGCCTGAGTTTGAAAACCATCTGAGGAATAGTTTCGATACATTAAACATCAGTTACCGAAAACCAAATGACATGTAGGAGGACATCAAGAACATCATATATGAGGAAAGCAAACAGTCATTAAAAAGGCAGAAAAGGACAAAAAGTCCAAAACTAATGTCAGAAGAGTCTCTGAACTTGCCCTTGAGCAAGAGTGGCTAAAGTGAATGGAAGAAGTGCTGAAGAAAAAAAAAAAAAAAAAGAGCTGAACAGAAGATATCAGAGGGTGATTGGAGAAGATAAAATAAAATACTATAATGAAATGTGCAAAGACCTGGAGTTAGGAAATCAAAATGGAAGAACACACACAGGCTTTCTCAAGGTGAAAGAACTGCAGAAAAAATTCAAGCCTCAAGTTGCAATACAAAAGGATTCTATGGTCAAGATATTGATTGATTCAGGAAGCATCAAAAGAAGAGTCACTGCACCAAAAAGAATTGGTCAATGTTCAACTATTTCAGGAGGTAGTATATGATCAAGAACCAATGGTACTGAAGGAAGAAGTCCAACATTCACTGAAGGAACTGGCAAAGAGCAAGGCTCCAGAAATTGACAGAATACCCACTGAGATGTTTTAACAGATAGATAAAGTGCTAGAGGCACATAAGCATTATGTCAAGAAATTTGAGAGACAGCTACCTGGACAACTGACTGGAAGATATCCATTTCTCTGCCCATTCCAAAGAAAGATGATCCAACAGAATGTGTAAATTATCAAACAATATGATTAATATCACATGCAAGTAAAATGTTGCTAAAGGCAATTCAAAAACAGTTGCAAAAGTATATTCACTAGGAACTTCTAGAAATTCAAGCTGGGTTCAGAAGAGGACATAGAACAAGGGATATCACGGTTGATGTCAGATGGATCTTAGCTGCAAGGTAAGGATACAGAAAGAGGTTTACCTGTGTTTCATTGACTATTCAAAAGTATTTGTGTGGATCATAACAAATTATGGCAATACTGCAAAGAATGGGAATTTCAGAACACTTAATTGTGCTCATGAAGAACCTGTACATAGAACAAGAGGTGGTCATTCAAACAGATCATGAGGATACTGCATAGTTTAAAATCAGAAAGAGTGTTGATTAGGGTTGTATCCTTTCACCATACTTATTCAATCTGTATGCTGAGTAAATAATCTGAGAAGCTGAGCTATATGAAGAAGTACGCAGCATCAAGATTGGAGGAAGACCCATTAACAACCTGTGATATGCAGACAATACCTCAGTAGCTGAAAAAGAAGGTCACTTGAAGCATTTAGTGATGA
>NW_006922139.1:304627-305964 GCF_000298275.1 Orycteropus afer afer
ATGCCTTTGAATTATGATGTTGGCGAAGAACACTGAAGGCAAGATGGACTTCCAGAAGAATGAACTAATCTGACTGGGAAGAAATGTAGCCGGAATTTCTTTGAGAATGACAATGGTCAAACTTCGTCTCACTTACTATGATCATATGGTCAGAAGTGACCATTTCCTGGAGAAGGATAACATGCTTGGTTATATAGAGGGTCAGTAGAGAAGGGGAAGGCCCTCAATGAGATGAATTTACACAGTGGCTCTGATGGGCTCAAGCATAATAAGGATTGTGATAATGGCACAGGAATGGGCACTTACAGGGTGGCTATGACTCGGAGCTGACTCAACGACACCTAACAACAGCATTAGACTTATGAAAATGAAGCCTGATTGATGAGGATTACTTTCCTCTATTAATCTTCCTAGATTACTGCAACATCACATTTTTGAAGAACAGACATTGTTGGACAAGGTGAGAAATATATCTATCTGTGACTACAGCTCCTAGACAGGAGTCTTCACTCTGGTTGCCTTGTTTTCTGTTTCTTTCTTCTATCTTTTTATTTCTGCTACGAGTCTTTTTTGCCTGTCTTTAAGGATGATTAATGCCTTCACCTTGTAAAATCAGTTTCTAAAACATATGGATTCCCCACCTCTTGTAAGAAAAATTGGCTGTACTTACTTCTTCCAGCATTTTCCTTCTTCCTTCCTCCTTCCCCCTCCCTTTTTTTTCTAGATATTAATGGGCAGAAACCTCCAAAATTATTTTCATTTCCCTTTTTTAATTGGAGAAATATCAGATTTTTACTTTATGAGAATCTTCAACTCCCTAGACAAGAGTAAATAATGATCTCTATTAGCACTCTGATTTATACATAGAAGTAGATTTATTATCAAGCTTGGAATATCTCCAACGATTCCTATCCCAAGAAATATTGTCACCTACTTTTAGTTGTTGTTGTTATGAGCCGTCGAGTCAAACTCAACTCATAACGACCCCTACTTGGGTGTCCCAGGCAGTATCACTACGAAAGGAGGATTGCCCAACCTTCCTACTTCCGTAGTGATACTGCCTCGGAAACCCGAGGAGGGGTCGCTATGAGTCGGGGCTGACTCGACGGCACATAACAACAACAACAACAACAACAACTTTAAGTTAGAGTCTGTTTATTATTATTATTATTATTATTGTAGTATTGCTCTTGGAATACATTACCTATACTTCAAGTCAGGTGAGAGCATTGACCAAATTTATACATTAAAGAGCCTTTTTATTCAGATCCTTCTTTTCAAAGGCACTGCCTGTCTCCATGTTTAAACGTTTCGGCATTGAGGGATACGTTAAATAT
>NW_006922139.1:326837-328208 GCF_000298275.1 Orycteropus afer afer
CCAGTTGCTCTGTGAGAGAAAGATGGGACAGTTGGCTTCCATAAAGAATTACAGCCTTGGAAAACTCTTTGAGGCAGTTCTACTCTGTCCTATAGGATTGCTGTGAGTCGGAGCCACTACATGACTACGTGGGTTTGGTTTTTGGTTTGTATATAAAATGCCTGTTTTTATTATGTATGACTTCATAAACAAAAACAAACAACTCACTGCCTTCGAGTTGGATCTGACTCATAGCGACCCCTCCTTGAGCTTCCGACAAGGTATCACTACAGAAGTAGATCACCTAATCTTCCTTCGAGCTTTTATAAATGACATTTTAAATGTTGCCCCAAATCCTACTTTTTCCTTTACCCATTGGCAACCACCTATTTATACAAATCTCAGGAGCCAAATACATATTTCTTAAATTGAAAACTCTTTTAAGGCAGTTTCACATTTGCTCCAATCTGGAATATGTTTGTACCTTATTGAGTGGCAAAAAGGAGAACTATGCTCACCTGGAGGGCAATGCACACTCTGGTTCTGCTTATTGTAAATCCACGAATGAAAGTTCTTTTGAACTCATATAGACTAAGTCGAAATTTCATGAGAAGAATGCATATATAAAAATCAGTGTAACAGCCACTAGTTTTAGAAGATGAGTAATGGAGTTTTCATAAGAGCTTATAACAAAGTACAATAGAATTAGTTTAGAATTCTGATTATGCTATTCTTCTCCAGGCACCATTGAAATTGTTCAAGATATATTTACAGCAGACCTTAAATTCCTCAATGCACAGCACATGCTTTCTGATAGCCACTGAATCTGGCTTGGAATATCACCATCTCTGCTTTTTGAATTTTATGACCTTTTTTTCAGAGTAATCTTTGATCTTTTTAAGCCCCAGAGAAATTCTGACAGATCCACTTTAAACAGTCTTTGAGTCTCTTCATATTTTTTCAATCATCAACAAAGTAGACAATGGGAGATAATCATTGTCCTCCATTTCACTACGGAAGCATGTGTACCAGATTTGTCAAATGCAACTATAATGGGAAGAAGATGGGAGGTGAAGAAGCAAGATTTTATGAGTTACACCAACCCACTTCAATGGACAATATTTCCTTAAATTGTTTCATGTGTTTGTATTTCTTGTCCTTTTTAAACATAGCTATAAATTCCATGAGGAAAGGGAAGATCTGTCTTCTTATGCTTTCTGTCTCTTACTCCACATAGTAGCAGGGGTGCCAGATAAAATGCAATATTTCAAGTTAAATTTAAATTTCATATAAATGATAGCTGCTTTTTTAATATAAGAAAGTTTCACAAAATATTTGTCATGTTTACACTAAAATTATGTTATTGTTTATCAGAAATTCAGATTTAATTGG
>NW_006922139.1:329183-330296 GCF_000298275.1 Orycteropus afer afer
GGTTCAAACCCACCAGCCACTCCTTGGAAGGAAGGTTGGGCAAACTATTTCTGTGGTGATACTGCCTCAGATACACAAGGAGAGGTTGCTATGAGTTGGATCTGACTCCATGTACATAACAGCAACAACAACCAAACCAAACTAAACCAAACTCACTGCCTTCAAGTTGGATCCAACTCATAGTGACCCCTCCTTGGGTTTCTAAGGCAGTATCACTATGGAAGTAGATTGCCCAACCTTCCTTCTAAGGAGTGGCTGGTGAGTTTGAACTGCCAGCCTTCTGGTTAGCAGTCACATGCCTTAGGCACTAGGCAACCAGAGCTCCTTGATGCCCTAATGAAATGTAAATAATGTAAATAAATTACATTATCAAAAGCAAATAATTTACTTTTAACAATTTCAAAGGGACATGGGCTCTCTGAAGCCCAAAATTCATGCAGTCTGAATGGATCTAGTATCAGCTTTACATTCATTTTAGAACTATTTGTATTTTAAAGAGACTTTTTTAAATGAGGTCACTTTATAAACCTCATAGACCTGCTCTTTTACCAAGGTAGAGCTATCATTTCTTAACCTTGGAATGCCCAATAATTCTTTCTTCAAAAGGGTTGAAGCAGTAAACTTGAGCTTAGTTGGTAGCATATTGCTGACTGATGTGTTCTCTAGAGGACTTCAAATTCATTTATAGCATTTTGCTAGTTGGGCACACATTTAATTTTCTTGGCACAGTATTCAATGATCTGTAGCCTTGAACTTAAATAGTGATTTTTTCAGGGCACTTCATCATACGTTTTACAAAGCAGAGCACAAACTACAAAAGGGAAACTCTTCAGAAAGCATCCTTATAATTTGATTGGAGAGCAGGGGTGCCAGATAAAATGCAATATTTCAAGTTAAATTTAAATTTCATATAAATGATAGCTGCTTTTTTAATATAAGAAAGTTTCACAAAATATTTGTCATGTTTACACTAAAATTATGTTATTGTTTATCAGAAATTCAGATTTAATTGGCTGTCCTACATTTTTACTTGCTAAACAGCAACCCTATAAGGAGCTCTGGTAGCATAGTGCCTAGGGCACTTGACTGCTAACCAGAAGGCTGGTGGTTCAA